>NC_058130.1:236588469-236596964 GCF_016433145.1 Gracilinanus agilis
ATATATATATATATATATATATATATTACTCTTCAGAAGAGAAGGTTAGCAGCCCAACAACCCCTTCTCCCCTCACTACCATATGATCTGTTTATCCCTCTCTGACCTAGCCTAGATGAGCAATGTCCCTATACCACCCTTAGGAGACTATGAGCATTCTAATTCACTTTATCACTGACTACTACCCCTGTTCTTAGGAAACTTCTACTGCTTATTACTCTCTGTGTGTTTAATTACTTAATCACAGGTCTACCTAGCAGAAAATTACAATCACATTACAAGAGATGAATTTTCATTGATCATTCTAGTAGTTATCCTTCTCCTCAAGTTCAACCTTCTGATGTTCTTCCTAAAACAACTCCTCCTAGAGTCTCTACCTGTGGACTTCTACCTGAAAGGTATCTCAGCTGAACCCTTTCTTCCTTTTACTACATTCACTATTTGTGATTCCAAAAGAGGAAATATACTATCTACCTCCTGTCAGAAAAGTGATAAACTTAGAGTATAGAATTACACACACACACGCAGTGGATATCTCATTCTGCATCCTAAATTGTACACTAAATATATATTATACATGTATATTGTTACATACATATGTGTATTGATAGATCAATAAACATAGCCAATGAGAAAAACATTTTTCTTTGAATTTCCATGTTTTTTACAAAAATCTTGTTTTCCTTATTTTTCATTGCCCTACCGAATGGGATAGAGATAGAAGGAGGATATAATAGATTTTTTTTTACTTTAAAAATAATCGAAACTAGAAAAATATCACTGCAATATGTCTTAATTTTTGACCCATGATTTCTGGTCTGAACAATTGTTTCAGGATTACAAAGCTACTGGCTAGAATGGTGACAGTTCTAGAACAGCCTCAGGTCTTCTAATTTCAAGTTCGGGTTGCTTTCTACTAATCAGTACTTACTATCTGCAGAATCAATAACAAATGTATCCTTTAAATTTTATGGGGCCCAGTGAGAGATTGTATATAATGACAAGATTAGCAGGGAATTCATAAAAAAGAGAGCTAAGAAAATTTGACTAAGAAGCAACATAGAGACAAGGAGCAGGGAAACTTAACAAAAGTGAATTCCAGGAGGAATTTAATTGTTTTCTTAAGAAGAATTGAAAGTAAAATAACTAATTTCTAAAGAATACTGAAATTTTATGACTAAAATTTTCAACTTTTCATATGAGGATATGAATGCTAAGAGAGGATAAAGAAGATATGGTAGGGGCAGCAAAAATGCATGAATGGCTTGAGAGCCAGGATTAAAGAGGGAAGGTTCTAGGTTCAAATTTGATCTCTGACATTCCCTAGCTATGTGACACTGGGCAAGTCACTTAATCCTCATTGCTTATCCCTTACCTTCCACCTTGAAATCAGTATTGTATATTGGTTCCAAGGCAAAAAGGTGGTAAGGGTTTAAAAAAAAAAAGACTGCCCATGTGAAAGTATTTGTTATGGACTCTAGAGAATGAAGTCTTTAATACAGAACCAAATATGTTCTGAGTCTCACATTAGTGATTGTGCACTCAATTAAAATGATAATACCTTGGTGAAGGTTAATGTTAGCTTAATGTTATACCTTCCCCAGAGCAATGAAACTGCCATGGAGGTTTAAGATATAGTGAATTGTGTCCCTCTAATTAACAGTGGAGAAAGAGATCAGAGGTTTACAGAGATGCCAAATATAAACTTTTCTTACTTTATAATTTTGTGTAGAGCCAACCTGAGACCATTTTAGTACATGGGAAGGTATAGCACAAACTCAGAACCAATAAAAATTTGGTTGCAGTAGAAATACTGATTACATTAACTCCCTAATATGGGCAATATGTCTGGTGTCAAATTCAAAGAGAAATGAATATCTGAGGACAGCATATTAACTTAGAAAATAAAAAAAAAATAAACATCTCTTTATTGTATTCTATTTTTACTTATTTTTAAGCATTACCCAATTACCATTTAATTTTTTTGTCCTACCCCCACTGGTAATTTTTTAACATCAAGAGTTTGATATTTCTGATTGTAAGTCATCCTAAGAATGAGAAATTGACCCAGTGACATAGAATTACAAGTTGACCCTACTCAGAACTGTATTGAGGAAAAATATATCACTTAGAATAGTGGAATGAGTGGTGGCCCTTTACATTTTAGTATCACAAATGGGCTAGAAACACCAGACCAAATGATAAATTCCAATATTACATCAAGAATTATGATTTAATCTCTGTGGGGGGAGGGTCTCCAGGCATGGAAACTATCTTCAAGGATGCAAGTATTCTTCTATGACAATTTTAAGCCTTTCAGTCACTTTCTTTGTTGGAGAGTAAAAATGCTTCTCCCATGATCACACAAATAGTATGTGTCAGAGGTAAGACTTGAACCAAAGTTATTATTTTTCATTTTTATTTTTATTTTGAATATTTTCCCATATTTGCATGTTTCATGTTCTTTCCTTCTCCCCAAACCCTACCACCACCCCACTATAGCCAATGCACTTCCACTGGGTTTTGCATGAATCATTGATTAAGCCCTAATTCCATATTATTGATAGTTGGGCTAGAGTTATCAGTTAGTGTCTTCATCCCTAATAATATCCCCATCAGCCCATGTGTTAAAGCAGTTGTTTTTCCTCTGTGTTTCTCCTCCCACAGTTCTTCCTCTGAATATAGTTCATTTTTTTCCCTCATAAGTCCCTCAGCCTTGCTCTGGATTCTTGCATTGCTGCTAGTAGAGAAGTCCATTATGTTTGATTGTACCACAGTGTATTAGCCTCTGAGTATAATTGAACCAAAGTTATTTTGACTTGAAAACCAGCTCTTTTTTTTTTGCTTTGTTGTCATCATTGTGGCTATTGAGGATTGTTTGTGATGCCCTCAGAACATGTTGAGATGCTTGTAGGAGATTCCTCAGTAAATGACCCAGATTCTACTTTGTCTTTATCTAGCACATCCCCTGTCTCCTTTTTCTTTTGCTGATCTTGCCTTGACAAGCCCCACTTTTAGACTGTTCCCATCATAAGTTGTTTTCACTCTAATAAGATGGTCCTGAATGAACAGGGAGAAATTCACAAAACTGAGCTTCCTAGGTACATAATCTCAACTGAGTCCTCATTGCTAAAACAGTGGGTTTTAATTTTTTTTTATTCCTTCTCAAATATTCCATTAATTAATGAGGCCCCAGTTAAGGTTATGTAGTATAAATTTGTAGTAGTAGTAGTAGTAGTAGTAGTAGTAGTAGTAGTAGTAGTAGTAGTAGTAGTAGTAGTAGTAGTGCAAGGTAGCATGGTTTCATGAAATTCTCCATAGTTCAGCTGCCTATGAATAGGAATGAAAGCAGAAGCTGTTGAGAGTCATCCAAGGCTGGTGCTTGGCTAGGCAAGATCTGCAAAAGAATGAGAGCGCATGGGACTTGAGAGAAGAGAGCAGTGTAGGTTGAACTAGTGCTTCAAAGGGTCATGATGTAGAAGGGAAGACAACGTAATAAGTGTAGTGGTGATGACCAGAGGAGTTGAGAAATTTCAGGTCACAATAAGAATAAAGGAGAAGGTTAACGGTTACAAGGAGGAAGAAGATTTGTAATGACAACAGAACATGCATGATATAAGAATATTTTGTAATTCATGATGATGGAAGCAGTACATTTGTGGATGATGGCAAGATCAAATGTAAGGTCCTGTAACTGAGTTGTTAATAGGAAATGAGTAAGTTAAGGAATGGGGAAGTTTGCATGTTTGAAGGTGTATCAATATGTGTATTGAAATCTCTCAGTATAAGGACTGGAGTTGGAGAGGAGAGAAAGACTGTGAGCCAAACACTAAATTCATTAGGGGGAAAAGAGGAATATCCTGGAGGTTGGTAGAAAGTAACAACTAGAATTCTGATTGAGTTGTTGATATGGATTGAATAAACTGGAGAGAATACTGAGTAATGTTGGTAAAGGGAGAGTTCAGAAGTAGCAATGAAAAGTAAGAAATATTCCAAATCTCTCATCTCACTTCTCAATGAGAACCAAAGTATAGAAGACACAGGAAAAGATTGAAGAAAACAACTTTGTTATCTAAAGAGAGTACAGTGGATTGTGGGATAACTTTATGTTGACTTGAGGGGGATTTGATAATAATATTAATAGATAACATATGGCTCTTACTATGTGCCAAGCACTGTGCTAAGCTCTTGACAATTATATTATTTGATCTTCACAACAACCCTGGGAGGTAAGTTGTTATCATTATCCCCACTTTGCAAATAAAGAATCTGAGGAAAATAGTGGTTAAGTAACTTGCTCAGGGCCACACAGATTACAAGTCTCTGTCATGGGATTTGAACTCAGGTCTTCCACTGCAGACCCACTGTTCTATCCACTGTGCTGTGAGTAAAGAAGTGGTCAGTAAAGGACAGAGAATGGGGCTTGAATAATGATAGCTCAGGGTTCAGTTTCACTGGGATGAGGAAAGTATACGTGAGTGGGAGTTTATTAATCATGTTTTGTGGTTGTTCTTTCCATTTACATTGTTTGTAGTCATTGTTTTCCCAGCTCTGCTAACTTCACTTTGCATAAATTTTGTAAGTCTTTAACATGCTTCTCTGTATTCATCATGTTCATCATTCCTTACTCTACAGTAATGTTCCATTATCTTTATGTACTCTAATTTGTTTAGCTATTCCAAAATTGATGTATGACTACTATTTTCAGTTCTTTGCCATTACAAAAAGTGCTATTATAAACATCATCATGTATATGAAGCTCTTCTTTTTGTCTTTTTTTTTTTTCGTCTCCTTAGGGCATATGAAGTCTCTGGGTCAAAGAGTATGGATCTTTTACTTGCCTTTGAATAATTCCAAATCCCTATAAAGCTCCATCAAAAACATTACTATTCTTGTAATTGCAAACCTCCAATATTTAGGATTCTACTTTTAATCACCTTTACCAATATTGTAGTTTTGAAGTGAAACAGAGTAGTTTTGATTTGCATTTGTCTTATTATTAGTGATTTGGAGCATCAACATTCTTTCACATTGTTAATGCTTCTAATGTAGTAATTCTTAAGGGTTTTTTTTCATTTCCTTTGACTACTTATTCATTTGGAAAAGCTTTTGATCTATATTTCTTTTTATTGGCTGTACATATTGTATCTCAAAGACTTATCTGAAATATTTCATATAAAATATTTTTCTCAGTTGATCACTCCCCCTTTTAACTTTAATAAATGCTTTTCAATTCCAACTAATCAAAACTGCCTCTTTGCATTAAATCTTCAAACTAACTTTGATAATATCCTTTCATCATGTGGACATGTCAAGTCATGTGTCATGAATATCACTCCAGTACTTTATTTAAGGATAGTTTTTTTCATTAAATCTATAAAAATAAGCTATTTTCAGTCTTCTCTATTTTTGTATCTCTTTATCTTAGCTTTTGTAATTCTAGGGCACTGAAGAGCAACCTGCCACATTAGGAATTTATATAATTTCATAAAGTTCAAAGAGATTTGAACAATCACTCAGGAGTTCCCTTTATAAATAGAAGTGTTGCAAATTCGAATGACTGATGCTGTTGAAGAGAAATAAAATCAAAATTAACAAACTAAATGACTAGTAAGATGTACTGAAGTTTTCTACTTTAATTATGAATTGCAGATTTGTATGTTGGGTTCTGTCTAGAGCAACCCCAGAGCATTTTGGAATTGAATCAATAGTAAGTGTTGCATATCCTTAAGCCTACGACATAAAAGCCCAAGATAAAATAATTGGGCCCATTAGTTTTTATGCCATCATTTCTCTATACTTTTAAAAGTGACAAACAAAATGTTGTATTTGTTTTTGGATTTGGACAAATTTCTCTTTAAGCTTTTAGTGGAAGTGAGTTTTAAAGTTTTTTTCTATTAAAAAATGTCATCTCAACATAAGTATCAGGAATTTTCATTCTACGGTAGAATTTTCAGTATTAAAGGCTCATGGAAGGAAATGAGGTGATTTTGTCTCTTTAAGGTTGAGCTGTACAGAACACAAAATATTCTTTACTTATTTGTTTCTCTCTTTATTAGATAACCAGCCATGCTGAAAAATAAGATTTTAGGAAAAGTTCCCCCATGGGCACTTTTTAAAATAAAATTTTAATGCATATCAAGATTTTCAGATTAAAGGATCAAATCCCAAGAATACATCTGAGGAAACAGTTCTCTGGAATGTTCTTTGCAAATTAAAGCATAAGGAATTGTAACAAGAATCAGGAAAGCAACCAAACTGTTCAGCAGTTAAAAAGTTCAAGATCTAACATCTGTATTCCAGAAATTTTATATGAAAATTAGGCCGTCATTTTGTCAAAAGATTGGTTCTGGGGGGCAGCTGGGTAGCTCAGTGGAGTGAGAGTCAGGCCTAGAGACAGGAGGTCCTGGGTTCAAACCCGGCCTCAGCCACTTCCCAGCTGTGTGACCCTGGGCAAGTCACTTGATCCCCATTGCCCACCCTTACCAATCTTCTACCTATGAGACAATACACCGAAGTACAAGGGTTTAAAAAAAAAAAAGATTGGTTCTGTCATCAATGCGGTGATTCCTCCAGTCGTATCAATTGTATCCCAATCATGCATTTTTTTTACTTTATTTGTAATATTCTGTAAATTCATTACCAAGGAAAGAAGAAAGGTTCACTGATCATTCTGGGATTTTCCACTAAGCCTTTTGATGCTTTATGAGGAGTAAAGCATGTGGACAGTCTTATCTGTTATTCTTCACTCTGAGGTAAATTTTAAGCTAGTTATTGCAGAGAAGTATTGAACAACCCTGTCCTCTGACCTCATTACTCTTTAAGTTATTCATTTTCTTGAATCTGAACAAAAGCCACTAATGTCTGTATGCTACTGTTTAGCAACACCTTTAAAGTTTAAAATGTTACAAAATATGCTTGATATATCTACAACATTACTCACAATATTTTTTCTCAGGTTGCAGTTGACCTTTTCTGGTTTCATATGTTCTTGATGAGAATGTATATGACATTTTTGGCACATCTAAGGAGTAGGTGAGTTGTCATGACAAATTAGGCAGGGCCAGTAGTCAGTCACCCAATAAAGCATTGAATCAACGAAGAGTGCTCACAAAACTCATTCACTCTCCCACCCTTCTTATGTGTAGGGCTTCATTAGTTATTCACTGGCCTGTCAGGGCATCATTTTTTTCTTTTCCACAATATTTACAAACCTCCTCTTCATAATATGGCTGATTTTTCAAAGCTCAAAGGAAGGAAGGAAGGAAGGAAGAAGGAAAGAAGGAAGGAAGGAAGAAAGAAGGAAAGAAGAAAGGAAGAAAAGGGAGAAAGAGAAAGAAAAAAGAGAGAAAGGAAGAAACAGAAAGAAAGAAAAAANAAAGAAAGAAGGAATAAATTAGGAAGAAAATATATACAGCAATGACTACCAGCCAGACACTATGGCCAAATTCAGGAGATAAAATTATAAGCAAGTAGAGATAATTTCTACCTTCAGAGACCTTATATACCAGTGATTCCCAAAGTGGGTGCTGCAGCGATCCAGGAGGGTGGTGATGGCCACAGGTGCATTTATCTTTCCTATTAATTTCTATTAAAATTTTAAAAAATTAATTTCCAGGGGGCTAAGTAATATTTTTTTTCTGGAAAGGGGCCAGTAGGCCAAAAAAGTTTGGGGACCACTGTTATATACTAATGGAGGAGTAGAGAGTGAACATATATGGGGTGGAGGGTGATGGCAAGTGGAGAAGAGGTGGAGGAAGAGTGTGTGGGAAGTAGTATGGTTTGAAAGAGCTATCTAGAAAATATTGTGGACAAAAATTGGTCAAGATGAGGCCAAAGCTCATTTATTTTTTTTTCATTTTCTTAGTTCATTCATTTTATTGGTTTTTGATGTTTCATGAAGTCATTAGATTCTACTTTCCCAATTCTAATTTTTAAGAAATTGTGTTCTTCAGTGGGCTTTTAAGCCTCCTTTTCAATTTGACCAATTCTATTTTTAAGAAGCTCTGTTCTTTTTTAGAATTTAGAATTTAGAATGTACCTTCTTTCCAATTGGCCAGTTTTCTGCAGGAAAATTGCCTCACTCCATTTCTTTGTTGGTTCTGTCACTCCAGTATTCATTTTGAAGCTTTATTTTAAGGTTGGTTGGAGAAGATTCTCAGAAAAGTTTGTGCCTCTACTCAATCTGCCCCCAAAAAGTAGTTTATCAGACCCTAAGGTGGTTCCTTACACAGAATCCAATTTTCTGGTGGAGAGGGTGGAGAGATGATGACACAAGTGGATTCCAGCAGCATTCTGAGGTATCATGAAGTATCAGTATAGATTCTTTGACAGCTCTAATGGTTTATCCCCATTGTCAATGCATTGTCAGGCCTCTGCATCACCCCTCCCATTTATTGCATTTAACTCTCTGGCATCTGAATCTTCTTCCTTCTTTCTCAGTTCTTTATTCTCTTGCCCCTCATATATATATATATATATATATATGTATATAT
>NC_058130.1:236598747-236614268 GCF_016433145.1 Gracilinanus agilis
AAAGAAAGAAAGAAAGAAAGAAAGAAAGAAAGAAAGAAAGAAAGAAAGAAAGAAAGAAAGAAAGAAAGAAAGAAAGAAAGAAAGAAAGAAGGAATAAATTAGGAAGAAAATATATACAGCAATGACTACCAGCCAGACACTATGGCCAAATTCAGGAGATAAAATTATAAGCAAGTAGAGATAATTTCTACCTTCAGAGACCTTATATACCAGTGATTCCCAAAGTGGGTGCTGCAGCGATCCAGGAGGGTGGTGATGGCCACAGGTGCATTTATCTTTCCTATTAATTTCTATTAAAATTTTAAAAAATTAATTTCCAGGGGGCTAAGTAATATTTTTTTTCTGGAAAGGGGCCAGTAGGCCAAAAAAGTTTGGGGACCACTGTTATATACTAATGGAGGAGTAGAGAGTGAACATATATGGGGTGGAGGGTGATGGCAAGTGGAGAAGAGGTGGAGGAAGAGTGTGTGGGAAGTAGTATGGTTTGAAAGAGCTATCTAGAAAATATTGTGGACAAAAATTGGTCAAGATGAGGCCAAAGCTCATTTATTTTTTTTTCATTTTCTTAGTTCATTCATTTTATTGGTTTTTGATGTTTCATGAAGTCATTAGATTCTACTTTCCCAATTCTAATTTTTAAGAAATTGTGTTCTTCAGTGGGCTTTTAAGCCTCCTTTTCAATTTGACCAATTCTATTTTTAAGAAGCTCTGTTCTTTTTTAGAATTTAGAATTTAGAATGTACCTTCTTTCCAATTGGCCAGTTTTCTGCAGGAAAATTGCCTCACTCCATTACTTTGTTGGTTCTGTCACTCCAGTATTCATTTTGAAGCTTTATTTTAAGGTTGGTTGGAGAAGATTCTCAGAAAAGTTTGTGCCTCTACTCAATCTGCCCCCAAAAAGTAGTTTATCGGACCCTAAGGTGGTTCCTTACACAGAATCCAATTTTCTGGTGGAGAGGGTGGAGAGATGATGACACAAGTGGATTCCAGCAGCATTCTGAGGTATCATGAAGTATCAGTATAGATTCTTTGACAGCTCTAATGGTTTATCCCCATTGTCAATGCATTGTCAGGCCTCTGCATCACCCCTCCCATTTATTGCATTTAACTCTCTGGCATCTGAATCTTCTTCCTTCTTTCTCAGTTCTTTATTCTCTTGCCCCTCATATATATATATATATATATATATATATATATGTGTGTGTGTGTGTGTGTGTGTGTGTGTGTGTGTGTGTGTGTGTGTGTGTCTTTCATTTCCTCAAAAGGAGGATAAGAGGTAAAGTTAGAGCTCAAATTCAGTCAACTTTGTCAATAACTGCAAGTGCCTTCTGTCAAATCTCTCTATACAGCTTCCCCCTTCAACTATGAGTATAGCTACCAATTCAAGTGACACATGCAGTTTTTCTACAGCTTATTTATAGTCACTGAATATTTCTACATTGCCTTTTGTATGATATAAAATTTTGAGTGTCTAAATTTCATTAGTTTATCATAGAAATATATTCTCTTTTTGAGAATGCATTCTAAGAGTAATAAGGATAAGAAAATTAGTTATGATTAATATAATATTTAATAATTTGCAAAGCAACTGACATATGTTGCCTCTTTTGATCCACAAATAACCCTGAGAGGTATACACTATTATTATCCCCTAGGCCAAGAAGCACAAAAAACCATAGGGGTGTGTAATTAACTCTCCAAGCAAAAGAAAGAAGTAAAGATAGGTTATTTGTATTCTACATATTTCCCCACTCTCAGTGATTTACTCCTTTGCATATAACACAGATTTTTGCATAAGCATGGTTCTGCAGGGGGGAAAAGGCCAGTTGATTTGAGAATACATGTGTTTCTATTTTTGTCCTGCAAGCAAATTTAGCTGCTCTTTTCTTTGCCAAATTCTGTCTTCAAAGAAAAGCATTCTATTATTGTGCTGAGTGGCTCATTTTCTTCCTTAGGTATAAATAGAAACCTTGATAACTAATAGTCATTAATGATGCAGTAAGGTTTCCCCCATTTACCTTAATTCAGGGATAACCCTTATGTCCCAGGAATATTACAACTAAGTATTAAAATGACTACCACCAGGTGTATTAATATTTATAAATAATTCTAGAATTGATAGACCTTTCAGCAAGCAGAAAAAATGATTCTCTTTAGAATATAAAGGAGTCTAATTTCATTACTGGGGCATGGTACCAGTATAAACCAGACAATTTCATAAAAAATTAAGTTAATGTCTAAATGGTGCTTAGATATGATACTTCTTACACTGAGTTTACAAGATGAATTTTCCTAGTGGATGTAGGAAGAAGAAAAAAAATTTTTTTCATTGAAATAGAAAATGTATTATTTATTTCTTAGGGAAGACTACTTAATTCTAGTAGAGTTGTCTTTGGTTCTATGGGGATAGAAGTCCTTAAGAAAGGAACAAATAGTTTGCAAGTCTATAATCTTTAATCAATATTAATAGCAATACCTGCTATCTTCATGACAAAACAGGAGATAGGTGGCTCAATCTCTCTCTGAAACTAATTTTATAATGAGCATGGCAGAGTTAAAGACAAAAGAGACCTTGAATAATATCAAATCCATATGTTCAGAGAAGTTGCCTGACTGGTCTAAGTTCACATGGGTATTCAGAGGTAGAATAAAAATTCTAATCCAAGAATTTTATCTCCAAATCTAGAATTCTTTCTTCTGTACAATAATCCCCTGAATCTTCATGCTCTACTGGCCTGGTTACTTACACCCCTCTCTCACTACTTCTCTTCACCAAATACACATAAATACACATATTCAGAATATGCAATTCCTTTATCTTTGACTCTCTTAACTGTCTTTTTTTTAAATAAAAATTTACTTGACTATCTTGATCTTTGTCTTTTAACTCCTTTTAACTTTTAACTGTCTTTTAAACTCCTATAAATGAAACAAAATGTAGATATACATGTTGACTTTGTCCATTGGTCAATATCATAATTTAGTTCAATGTTGAATACTCAGGTTTTTGATTATTACATTTGAATTTCCCCTATAATCAATATTTAACCTACTGTAGAGATCTCTTTATCATCTCTGATAATCTTATAAGGACACTTTAGTTGATAAGGAAATAAGGACATAAGGACAGAACAAGGGAGTTGTCTTTTAGCTCATGCTTCCAGCTCTGGCTCCAGGCGCATGGAGTTTATTATATATATATTTCAAGACTCATTTCATGCAAAAGAACCCCTCCAAAACTTTGTAGATGTGAAGAAGTTACAAATTATGTCACATCAAAACACAAAACATTGGCTTCAGAATAGACCAAGGCCAAGGCTGAATTTTGACTGGGTTCTTATCAGGAAGCCAAGTTGGGGAGTATCCCTCTCAGAGTCTAATTGCACCCGCTAAGATTTTGGCCTTGACTGTACCAGGCAGCAGCATTCCTGGTCAAAGGGGAATGGTGTTAACCCTTTAAATTCAGGTTTGCTAGGAACTTAAAGCTTGTCAATAAGGCCACAAAACTTTTCAACAAGAAATCACAAGGATCACAAAAGGGATCAAAAGAGGAATCTCAGATTTTTATCTATTCTGTTATTGGCTTCCCATAACCTACTTAAAGTGGACTAAATAATCGCTGCATGGAATAACTTGATATTGTTCTAATAACATTCAAAGAGGTCATTGCCAACATTTTAGAGAAGAAAAGAGTTGAGGAAGTCTTAACTGATGTCATAATCAGACTCTGGGAGCTGAGAGTCTCACCTTGATTGACTAGTGAAGACAGTTGGAAGAGCAGAATATTCCCTGAGGCCATGAGGACAGGAGGAAAGTCAGTTGGGCAGAGAGAGTATAAATACCCTGGGCAGCCCCTGCCAGGGAAACTTGGAGCCCTTGTCTTTTGGGACCTTGTCTTTGCTTTGGCTGAGCTTTGCCTAAACTCTTGCCTTGGACATTTGATCTTGAATATTGATTGATCTGTGGGTCAGAACATGGATCCTCTGATTCTCTCTGAATCCCTAGATATTTAGGCACCTAACCTATCTCTAGATATTTAGGTATCCCAGGGTCTGAGGGGATCCAGGAAGTGGGTAGGAGAAGAAGAAGAGGGAGGTAAGGGTGGTATTTCCTGAAGGCTGTAGGACTGGCAAACAACTAGCAGTAAGAAGCTGAGAGAAACCATCATCAATATTTGCATCATCCAGTTTGCTTATTCTTGTTTGGCTGTGGCCAGGCTGAGTCAGAGGAAGTGAAGAACAAGCCCAGCATTTACTGAACAGCCTACAGTCCTGAGGGATTATTGTCATAGATTTAGTGATAGGGCAACCTATTCCCCAACCCATTCCTGATCATTCCTTTCCCTTGTATACAACTTAGATAAAAGTTATTAGGTACCTTCCTGGAGCAGTTATTCCATCACCACTCTGGGGAGGGAGAAACACAGTCAGATGAACATTATCCAAGGCTGATAGAGCCCAATACCAGTAATCAATCAACCCCAGATGCGACCTGAAAGGGTTACCCATCCATTGACCTTTAGGGATCCTGCCTGGGCACTGTTATAAAGAAGGGCAGTTATTATAACATCCACCTGGGTGGCAGGACTCAGATGTCCCTGCACCAGCCATTAGGGAACCAAACCAAAGCTTCCTCAGATCAATATCACAGATTAATATAATAACTAGCCTTAGTAATATTAGCAGTATAGAGATCATCTCCTCTTTATTTTTATAATACTGGTTTGTAATAAGGGGTGTGGGTTAGTACTCTAAATTCAGTGAAGGAGATTTGAAAAGTAAGCAGCATTAATTTTCAATAAGTGTATATTAATTTTTATTAGACTCAGCAACCCATTTGCAGAAGCTTCTCATATATGGAGAGATATGTCTATATGTGTGGTTGCATTTTTTTGCCACTTTCATGTGACCTTTGCTGACTTAAAATATATTATACCAATATTTGAAATAGCTTACTGATGCATAACACATGAATGAATTTTTTCTTTCAGACAAGTTTCCACTAGAAATATGAAGACTTCTTTTTAGATATGGATAGAGAGTTATTATCAAGTGCTTTTAACTCCTAGTTCTTTTTCACTGGTGTAAGATATAGATTTTATGGAATGCCTTAAAATTCTGAGGTTCATTTCTTAAAGTTGCCAGGGCTTGTGTTTGGAATTAACACCAATAGTCCCAAGGCCACTTTTTGTAATGAATCTGTCAGACTTTGAAACTGGACTGATTACTCCTAATTTTTTTATACCCACTTCTTAAGATTTTGTAGGAGGTAAGCATGATAATCAATGCCCTACCTGAAAAGATACTGGACTTGGAATCAGGTAACAAATTCAAATCTCTATTCTTACTCTTATTTTTTGAGTATACTTGGGCAACTTAAATACTTAAATACTCAAAGTTTGTTTTTTTTTTTACTTATAAAATGGGGATCTTTAATGTCAATCCCTGTCTGAAACCCATTTAAATCTCATTAAAATTACTTATGTAAACTAAAGTCCTAATGAAGGAGATAACATTTTTATTTGAATTTTCTTTCATGTTTAACAATTGTACGTAAAAGCAGTTTACAACATTTTAAAAGAATTTTGAGTCTTGATTTCTCTCTCTTTCTCCCTTCCCCCTAAAACCCTACCTGCACAAAGTTAGTAAGTTGCTATAGAGTTTTACACATCCCATCATATAAAACATTTTTCCATATTAATCCTTTTGTGGAAGGAAACTAACAACAAAAAAAATTTAAGAAAGTGAAAAAAAGTGTGTTTTAGTCTCAATTCAGTCTCCATCAGTTCTTATTCTGGAAAGAGATGACATTTTTTATCATGAGTCCCGTGGGATTGTTTTAGATCATTGTATTACTGAGAATAACTATGTTATTGATAGTTGTTCATTGTACAGTATAGCTATCACTGAGTAAAATGTTCTCTTGGTTCCGCTTATTTCATTCTACTTTATGTAAGTCTTTTAAGGTTTTACTAAGTTCCTCTTGCTCATTATTTCTTAGAGCACAGTAGTATTCCATTATAATTATATACTATAACTTACTCAGCCATTCCCCAACTGAATGGAACACCTTCACTTTTCAATTCATCTCAAACTTCAAAATACACAAGCAATGATGCCATTCCCAGGGGCCATAGATGACATTTTCCCCAAACTGAAATCAAATAATTTGACCTTTTGACTTGTTTAATAATTACAATTGTATATATCTTATACATCAAATTTTCTGCTGAGCTCTGAATTTTCCCCCAAGAATAGTTGAAACTCCTTCAGTTTGTTGAATGCCCATTTTTTACCTTTTATATTTATGTTCATCTTTGCTGGATATATTACTTTTCATTGAAAACCCAGTTCTTTGGCTCTACAAAATATGTTCCATGGCCTGCATTCTTTTATTGTTGTGGCTATAATGCCTGGTGTTATTCTGTCTGAAGCTTCACAGTATTTAAGCTGTTTTATCCTTGTTACTTGTAGCGTTTTCTCCTTAACCTGGGAGCTACGGAACTTAGCATAGATGTTCCTGGGCATGCCCATCTTTGGGTCTCTTTGAGGTAGTGATCAGTGTATTCTTTCAACTTCTCTTTTAACCTCTAATTCTAGAATTGGGGAGGGGGATTTCCTTGATGATTTCTTAAAGTATGGTGTCTAAACTTTTTCTGGCCATAACTTTCTGAAATTCCAATTATTTTATATTGTCTCTCTTTGATCTATTTTCTAGGTCATTTGTTTGTGTTTTATATTCTCTTTTATTATTTCATTTTTTTAATTTCACTTATTTCTTGTTCTCTAAGGAAATTTTTGGTTTACTCTTGTCCAATTCTAATTCTTACTATATTATTTTCTTCAATGAGTTTCTGTATCTTTTTTTTTCTATTTAGGCAAAATTTAATAATTTTCTTGCTTTGCTCTTATTTTTTTCCTAATTTTTTCATGACTTCTTTCATTTAGTTTCTTAGATCTTTTAAAGCTCTTCCTGAGGGGGCAGCTGGGTAGTTCAGTGTATTGAGAGCCGGGCCTCGAGACAGGAGGTCCTAGGTTCAAATCTGGCCTCAGACACTTCCCAGCTGTGTGACCCCGAGCAAGTCACTTGACCCCCATTTCCTACCCTTACCAATCTTCCACCTATAAGTCAATACACAGAAGTTAAGGGTTTAAAATAATAAAAAAAAACCTTAAAGCTCTTCCTGAAGTTCTTTTTGATCTCATGATCATTTATTGTATTTGTTTGCTCTTTTTGAAGTGGTTATTTTTACTTCACTGTCTTCTGAGATTGAACCAAGGTCTTCTCTCTCCCCTTAGTAGTTGTGTTCTTTCTCCTTTACTTGCTCACTTTTATGTATGCCTGTATGTATTTTTTTTATTTTAGCATCCTACCCAAAAGATCTAATTATGTTTTTTAATGAACACCCAGGGTTTCCATTGTGCTGGGGTATGTTACCTTATATTTCAGAATTTTCTTGTGTTTGTTTTTACCTAAGTCCTATTTAGTTATTCCACTTTTTGTAGTTCATAGTCTGATATAATCCCAGGTTCTAGCTCAAGCTAGCTCCTGTCCATGACTGACCTCAACTGTTATAACAAGAGGCCACAGGCAGTTCTGCCACCATTGCTACAAGCATCTAGTCTTCTTTCCTCTTTAGTAGCAACCAGGGACTTCACTCTCCTGGGAGGGACCACAGCTAGGAAAGAGCAGGAGTCCAATACACATTCCTTGGGCCTCTAAAGTCACTCATTCACTAGCAGTAAGGCTTGAGTTCCTGTCCACAGGAGATGACTCCTGCAGACTCCATGCTGTCCTCTCCTTCAATACCTTGCTGTCGGCCACCAAAATTTCAAGAGAAAATGTTTATTGAAGAGACACTTCAAGATCTATAGTATAAGCAGAGGAATCAAGTAGATGGGTCCAAAAAATGTAAATTCTCAAAGAAGATACAAAGTTCTCTTAAGAAGTATAAAAATGGGCAGGGGGGGGAGGGGCAGCCAGGTGGCTCAGTGGATTGAGAGCCATACCTAGAGAAAGGAGGTCCTAGGTTCAAATCTCAGATACTTCCTAACTGTCTGACCCTGGGTAAGTCAACTTAACCCCCAGTGCCTAGCCTTTACCACTCTTCTGCCTTAGAACCAATACACAGTAATGATTCTAAGATGGAAGGTAAGGGTTTGAAAAAAAAGTAAAACATGAAGGAAGATGCCCATTGACTAATGATGTAGTAGATCCTAAATACTCCTATTACAGCATGGAACAACAAGTAGAAATTTCAGAATCATTCAAAAGAGAAACCAAATTGATTAAAAAAGAAATTAGAAATGAATATAGGTTAAAACTTAGAATTTTCTATGCAGACTTAAATTTTCAATTAGCAGATTAGAAAAAAAAAAACATCAAATCTATATTCAAAAACCTCTCTAAAGAAGCGATTACCAAATTTAGTAAAAAAAAAAATAATCAAGTGGAGGAACACCTGGCAGAAGAGAAGCAAAAAGAAACATTATTAAAAGAACACATGAAGGGGGCAGCTGGGTAGCTCAGTGGAGTGAGAGTCAGGCCTAGAGACAGGAGGTCCTAGGTTCAAACCCGGCCTCAGCCACTTCCCAGCTGTGTGACCCTGGGCAAGTCACTTGACCCCCATTACCCACCCTTACCACTCTTCCACCTATGAGACAATACACCGAAGTACAAGGGTTAAAAAAAAAAAAAAAGTACACATGAATTCTGTGTGAGGCAAAACAACCAGCCTTGATGACAGGCTACAGTATGATGGTGCTTTAACTACAGTGTTAAAGATCAAAGGTCTCATTCATTAGCTAGTCAATCAGTCAATTAAAATAAATTGTCACCCAGAAAAACATATATATATATCAAATACCAGAATAACAAAATGTGAAAATAACTTAAGAAAACCTTCCCAAAGCAAAAGTTCATCTAGAAAATTCTAGAAGGAATGATTCAGTTTGTGAGAAAAGATCCTGGAGAGGAAAATGCCATGAGATATTACTGAAGAGAGAAAATTAAGGAGGAAAATGTAATTAACAAGATGAAAGGCTACAGGGATATAGAAAAATGAGGACCGTGGAAAGTCCATTAGATGGCTTCCCCAAGGAGTTTAAGAATTAGAGGACTTGGAATAGGAGGTATCTTCATGGCATGGTAGGTAGAATGCTGGATGTTTATTCAGTAAAAACTGAGTTCAAAATATTTTCTTAGACATTAGCTGAATTATTGTGGCAATTCACTTAGACTTAAGCTCAAATTTTTAGGGAGCACAGTGTAAATATGTATTACAGTAAAAGAGGACTAGAGTTAAGTGTTAGAAGACATAGATTTGAATCATGATTCTACCTCTTACTACCTGTGTAACTGCTTAAATCATTAAACTTCTCTGTACCTTAGTTTCCTCATCTGTAAAATGAGAGCATTGGACTACAAGGTCTCTTAGGTTGCTTACAGCATTAGATCTATGCTCCAGTGAATAAGAATAGGAAAAAGTGCAGAGGAAGTCAAGTAACCCAAAGTGCCTTAGGATAAACTTTGAAGGGTAAATTTAAAATCTTATCAATAGTGAAATGGGAAGGCATCATAAGCCATTAAAAACAAAGATAGCACAGTAAATTGATAAGCGACACATTTTTTTTGTAATACAATTTCAGTAAATAAGTAGGTTAAAAATCCAGAAATACTCTATTGCTCTTCTCATAGCTCTACAAAGAGATAACAAAAAATTAACCCAAAATTGTACAGATAAGAAGAGAAACACTATAAGTAATATTTTCTGGATGGTCGCATTCCATAATAATTCACTGGACCTCTCCTCTTTTATCCCCATTTTTAAGGTGAGTTCAATTTCCAATTTAACTTGGACTTCTAAGGAAAACCATTTTTAATCACAGAATTAATATGTGAAATCCCCTCCCTTATTGGATATTTAAAATTGTAGAAGTTTTAGAGGTCAGTAGACCTTAGAGAACACTGAATTGAACCACATCATTTTAGAGTAGGAAATCATTTGTTTGGTAACAACTAAGACTATATAATATTTATGTTCTTCCAGCTTCATCTATGATATTATTTCAGACTAACCATAGATTATGATAAAAACAAGATTAATTTTGGATTTTTCCCCATAACTATCCCCATATTTATTCAACATTTTCATCTCTTCTGCCTCTCATTTTGTTTTTTTGGGCACAAAGCCCAGTTTTTTTTATTGTTTTTTGTTTTTACTTTTTTCTTGTTTATTTAATACAAATTGCATCCATATTCTATTTTGGAGATTGAGGTTCTTAAAAATAACTATTGATAATTTCTTTCATTTTTTGCATTTATATAGTTAATGGAAGATTCTTCTTAATTTAGATGTGTCATCAAAGAAAAATGAAATAACATGTCTCTTTAAAAATACTAAACTTTATTTCATTCTTTGAAAGAAGTTGAATTTGTTTAATACTGTTTGGTTGAAAAAGCAATGATTTAGTATTTCCATAAAAAGCAACATTGTTTCTAGCTAATGGTACTTCCCCTACTGCTTTTGGAGCTTTGCTTTTGAAATTTATTCTCAGTGCTTTGGATATGGAATATTCTGAAATGATCTCTTCCCCAAATTAAGTGTTTTAATCATGTTATGTTGCTGAAAATTCTCATACAAATCCTTCTTTAGCTTCATAAGCTAAAATTTTTACAAAAGGAAAGAAAAGTGTTGTAACCAATCAAGGCACTTTAAACTGAAAGAAGGGATTGAAAACTGAAAAGTAAGGACAGAAAACTACCTATCTACAAATCTAGATAGTAATGACAATGGTTACAAGGTAGGAAGAAGAAGAATAGCAGAAGTATCCAACAATTCTTAGGAAATGAATACCAAGAAAACAGTCAGCCATAGAACCCACAAACTCATATGTGTATAACCAAAGAAATGAAATATAGATACAGAGTTAGATAACAAAGATTCTTAAAGGAGGGAAGAAAAACAAACTGAAGATTTCACTGAGATCTAATGAAATGAGAGCTAGCATTGGATTAAAGTTCTTGAAAGCTACACTATATTCAAAAGGAACCAAATAGATAAGAGTTGAGGCAGTAGAGAATAGTATTATATTTTAAACTAACCACATAGGGAATCTAGGAAGCAGAGAAAGAAAACATAGTAGGGAGTATTGAGGCAAAAAAAATTATGAAGATATAATACATGTAATTAGTTAGAATATACTACAGACCACAAGGACAGAAAGAGAGCATAGGAGAAAGGTTTACGAAGGTGATCACTGACTTTAACATGGAAGCAAAATATCTGGGATTTGGAGGGAAAGTTGGCTTGAATTATGTAAATATCTACTGAAGCATATCAAAATCAGAACAGATAACATTTTTCTCATCTTAATAATTATTTGATCATTCAAAAGGCAGATGGTATAACAAAGATAACTTTTATTCTTCAGTTAAAATCCAAGGAGGAACTGATGGATGTTTTGACTGATAGGTCACACCCTTAGCCCATGATTACCTCAGTTTCCTCCTCTGTAAAATGGGAATAATAATAGCACCTACCTTGCACGATTATTGTGAGGATAAAATATTTATATGACATTTTCTAAGCCTTAAAGCACCAGATAAGTGCTAGTTATGTAATTCTTGGTGGTGTAACCATTCTGCCTTATCTTTTATGTTAGTTAAAACAAAGTTGAGCATAGTCTAACAAGAGCACCCAAACAATTGATAATTATAATTATCATTGGAAGTCTAAGGAGTTCTTCAAAGGAGCAGTAAAAGTGGTTTCCAATAAACAATATGAATCAGTTATGGGACAGCTCGATTATTGTTATATAGAATGAAATGCTAAACATAGAAATAATCACAGCATGCATTAACAGAATTATTTGAACAAAATTAATTTAAATAAACAAATTAACTTCTAGTTATAAGCATTTTGAAGATTAACATTCAGCCTCATTAAAACATAAAGCAATTTTAATTAGATATCATTATCTTTTTCCCTCTATTGAAGACTTCAATCAACAGCCAATCATTCTCTTTCCAGTGTCTGCCCTCTTCAATGCAGATGCTTTCCTTGTCAACCAATGTTATTCATCAGAGACATCAGAGACATCATATTCAAAGAACTCAAAGACCTCCCAGGATCTTCAAACCTTTTAGATCTCATAAGGTCATTGTCTATCCTAGGCATTTCCATGATGGGATATTTATTCACTTTATATTAAGAAACAACAAACAGGAAAAAAAAAAGCAGAGGTGATCATGTGCTCTAAGACAGCAGGGATTGAATTCAAGATAGGGCAAAAGACAATTTTCTGAAAGAAGTTCCTATATTGATCTTCTTCACTGATGAAAATAAAGCTCCTTTCTCTAACCACTGGGTCATCAGTCCTTTCATCTGCATACCCAATTAAGGGACTCCCCATCATTTCCCATTTCCCATTTCAAACCTGTTTTTGATGAGTGTCTGGAAAAAAGGATTAAATTTTCTAAGTCATACCATTCTTCATTTAATTTCCTCCATGAATATTTCTTTAGTATAAGCAAAATGTGTATTCTTTGCTCTTGGTCTCCCTATTTCATCTATAAAATTAACAGCTTAGATAACCACAGTAATTCCCAACTCAAAATAGATTGTGTAAGGGGGGAAAGGCGTTTTTTGGTTGAATATACTAAAAGGTGGTCACCAGGGGAAATTTCCCCAATTAAGGAATAATCTCTAGTCAAAATGACTTTTATGGAAATTTATTTACAAAAATAAGAAGAGAGAGAGAAAGTAAGAAATATTAGATAGAGAATAAGATAGGATAAGTGATCTAACACATTGAGTAAATTGCCTAGGTCCCTGGCTCAAAGGAGGCAGATTTAACTAGTCCTTAATTGGAAAAGATCAAGCCTTGAGCCAAGGGCTGGAGGCCCCAAGGCCCAGGAGGTATATGAAGCAAAGCTTCAGTCATAGTGTGTCTTTGAAAAGAAAGTTCCTTAAGAGAAGTTCAGGAAGATTCAGTCTTAACACTCACCAAATGGAACAGTCTTGGTCACCAGCAGAGCTCCCTCAGGTCCCTGTCACAAAATCAGAAGTCCAGAAGACCCAGCCCAGCTGACTTAGGTCTCTTTAAAGGGGTCACTTATGTGTCACTTCGTGTGCCTCCCTCCTAGTTTGTATGTCCAATCACAACAGATGCTTCTCTTAGGACTGCCTAGGGGGCAGTCAGGTGATTCTGATTCATCACCCACTCTAGTGCACATGGGTTATAGACCTCCCAAAATTGGAGGTGTTCTCACCTTTGGTGATTACATTTAAAGATGGGCAGTGTAGACTTAATCTAATTATCACAATAGCAGTCTAGTAAAATTTCTAAATTATTTTTATAATTTATAAGTGATAAAAAGGGAAATGGGCAGAAACAGGAGAACTTTGTATAAAATAACAGAATAATTTACAATGATCAACTGTGAATAAATTAACTATTATCAGCAACTCAAGGAACCAAAATAGCTTCAAGGGACTCATGATGTAAAAGGCTATTGACAACCATAGAAGGAACTAAAGGGGTCTAAAAGCAGATTGTGAGGCATACTATTTTTCACTTTATTTCTTTCATGAGTTTTTTTTTTCCTTGTCTAAGCAACATATATCTTCTTGCAAAGCATGGTGATCATGGAAATTGTTATTGCATGATAACAATTACCTGAAGTCTCAGGGAGAAGTGAGGGGAAAGAGTAAAGGAGATAACATGAATCATAAAATGTCAAAATATGGTTATTAAAATTCTTAGCTACATGTGATATGGAAAAGAAAAATATAATAAAAATTAAAAGATATTAAAATGTGTAAGCAGTTGTCTGGAACTAAGAATGGTTACAGTTACATGTTGTATGTAGTGCAGAGATTTTGCACACAGTATTACCCTAGGCAATCCTGTCGTTACCCTGAGTGGAATCTGGCTGATGGCATGCGCCATGGCAGGGGCCAACCAGCAGTTGGTCTGTGACTATATAATGCCCTGTAAACCCAACCTTGGGGTTCTGATTTCCTTGACCTCACCCAGACACCCAGCTACCCCTGACTTCCCCTTGATGACCCTGGGAGGTTGAAGGGAGATGGGTTGTGGAATGTGGGCAGGAATTAGTTTAGAGTAGCCTAGTGGTTAGGGAAATCCCTAGAACAACTCAACAACTTCATTTGTTTAGCTGGTGGATCAAATAACATCAGGCCAGTGTCAAGTTATCTCTAGCTGAGGGGTGGTTCCCTCAGCCTGACCTGAACTTCTAGATCCATTGCCAACACTTGCCAGTTTCCCCTAGCAACAGTTTTATAAGACCTTGAACCCTCTTGCCTTAATTTTCCCTTTCCAGTTTAAATAAATCCTTTAGCCTAAACCTGTGAGTTCCTGTGATTCCTTCAACATCACCAAGCCTAGGGAGACTGACGAGAGGAGGGAATATTTAGAAGTTGAGGTTACTGTGAAGCAGAAGCTAAGCCTCCATTGTGTTCAGGAAGTAGAGTTCCATTTCCTGCTGGGTTCTGCTCTCACCCAATAGGAAGGCAATTACTTCAGCAGGGAGGGGCCACACACTCAACACCTTAAAGGAGCCTACAGTTGGCAGTGGAGATTGACTGGGCACCACAGCTGAGGCTGCTCATCATTGATAACATCTAGCTCCAAAATCTCCTGCTAGTTTAGTTACAGGCTCCCAGGCCCCTGGTGACTCACTTTTACCATCATCATCATATTATCTATTACATTATCATCCATTACAAGTAGCAGTGGGGTGAAGTTAGGATGAGAGAAGAAAAAAGGGAGGGAAGGGCCCATTAAAAAATATTCCTGATATATGAAGTTTCTGCAGTATATATAAGCCCTTGACCTTTTCCTACCTTTAGCCTGGTGTCATATTTTCTAATCATTCTTTATGTTCCTTTTTACTATCCTCCCCTGTGTCTACCTTTGCATTGAAATCGTAGTGTATTAGAATGTTGATGTAATTTTTAATGTATTATTGAGGCTTTCACAAAATCTGTTTCATCCGCATCTAAAGAGTATTTTAGTACATAAAATTCAGTAATCTTTGCTGGCTGCTTTTTTGTTTATACTAAAAATAAGAATTATAAGGTGAAATGAGCAAATGATATAAAAATATTTTTTCTTCTTTTGTTTATTTTATTTTATTTCATTTTATTTTAAATGACCTTTATTTCCATTTTAGAATCAATACTGTGTTTTGGTTCAAGGCAGGGCTAGGCAATGGGGGTTAAGTGACTTTCCCAGGGTCACATAGCTAGGAAATATCTGAGGCCAGATTTGAATCTAAGACCTCCCATCTCTACATCTGGCTCTCAATCCACTGAGCCACCCAGCTGCCCCCTCTTCTTATGTTTAGACACATTATAATCAACTTCGCTAACTCTATCTTTCCAGAGAGAGAGAAAGAAGAAAAGAGGAAAGGGAGAGAGGGAGGAAGGAAGGAAGGAAGGAAGGAAGGAAGGAAGGAAGGAAGGAAGGAAGGAAGGAAGGAAGGAAGGAAGGAAG
>NC_058130.1:236622195-236842460 GCF_016433145.1 Gracilinanus agilis
AAAAGAGAGAACTCAGACCCACTCCTTATTTTTAACACTCTCAGAAGTATAATAAAAATATTAAATTCAGATTTATAATTCAGATTAATCTGGCAAGATTAGTGAAATGTTGGGCGTGGGACAAACAAGCAAGGAAACTGACAAAACATGTAAACAGACAAAAAGCAAACTTGGAGTTAAATCCTGGCCCAGTCATGTATTAGTTGTGTCATCATGGATAAGGAACTTCCTTTTCTGAGCCTCAATTTTCCCTTCTATAAAATGAAGGTTGTATACTAGATATTCTGTAATGGCTTTTTAACTTTTCAGAATCTGTGTCTGATAGGTAAGTGGGAGTACATTTAGATCAAAGATCCTAGCCCATGCAGAGGCCATATTTGTCAATATGTCAGCAGAAGTAGTAGAAAACAGATTTCATCTGGAAGACAAATTTTTAAGTCCAATTTAAAAATTCATATTTTTAATGGAACCTAAATATTTTCATTTCCCCTGGAATAGCTAGGTAATGAAGAGGACCTGACATCAGAAAGACTATCTTCCTGAGTTCAAATTTGGCCTCAGATACTACCTGTGTGTTCCTGGGCAAGTAACTAGACTTCGTTTGTTTCAGCTGCATCATCTGTAAAATGAGATGAAGAAGGAAATGGCAGACCACTCCAATATCTTTGCCATGAAAACCCTAAATGAAGTTACAAAGAGCAGGACATTACTTGAACAACTGAACAATAACAACAAAATGTTTTCATTAACTTAAAACTAAAGGATCTTTAAGGCTGTGCATGGTATCTTAGTTCTATATCACCTATTCATTAAAAGTAAGTAGATTAGTTGCCATATACCTAAGGGCAAATAATGGTAATATTTTCATATTATCCATTAAGGCAAATAAAGGCAACGGTACTACTAATAACAATAATTTAAGGTTTTCAAAATGCTTTACATATACTAACTCATTTAGTCCTTACAACAACTTTTTGGAGTAGGTTATATTACTGTGCCTATTTGGTAGATAAGGAAACTGAGGGCCAGAAAATTAAATGATTTTTCCAGGGTCATTAAGTTGTTAAGAAATTGTTAAGAGATTGAGAGGAAGTAAAGTAAAAGGAATTTGCATTTATATAGCACCTATTATGTGCCAGGAATTGTGCTAATTTTTTTTATTTTTAAATGTTTTTTCCATGTTTGCATGATTCATTTTCTTTCCTTCCCTTCTTCCCTCCCTCCTCCCAGAGCTGACAAGCAATTCCACTGGGTTATACAAATGTTATCACTTGATACCTATTTCCATATTATTCATTTTTGCTATAGAGTGACACTTTTTATTTAGAATATTTTTCCATGGTTACATGATTCATGATCCCCTCCCCCAACTCCCTCCCCTCTCCAGGGGATGACAAGCAATTCTTTTGGGTTATACATATATCAATGTTCAAAACCTATTTCCATGTTATTCATATTTGCTGTAGAGTGATCTTTTAACATTAAACCCTAATCATATCCCTATTGAATTACATGATTGATCATATGTTTTTCTTCTACATTTCTATTGCCACAGTTCTTTCTCTGGATGTGGATATCTTTCTTTCTTATCAGTTCCTCTGGATTGTCCTGGGTCATTTCATTGCTTTTGGTAGAAAAGTACATTACATTCAATCATGACATAATGTATCTGTCTCTGTGTATAATGTTCTCCTGGTTCTATTCCTTTCACTCTGCATTAATTCCTGGAGGTCTTTCCAGTTTACATGGAATTCCTCCAGTTCATTATTCCTTTTTGAGCACAGTAGTATTCCATCACCATCAGATACCACAATTTGTTCAGTGATTCCCCAATCAATGGGCACCCACCCCATTTTCCAATTTTTTGCCACCATAAAGTGTGAGGCTATAAATATTTTTATACAAGTCTTTTTCATTATTATCTCTTTGGAGTATAAACCCAGCAGTATATGGCTGGATCAAAAGGCAGGCAGTCTTTTAAAACCCTTTGGGAATAGTTTTAGAGTGATTTTTTAAAGACTAAGCCCCAAATCACATATATATATGTATATATATATATATGATAAGTGATGTCATATGTTCTTTTGCATTTCTACTCCCATAGTTCTTTCTCTCAATTTAGTTAGCATTCTTTTCCATAAGTCTTTCAGTAGTGTCCTGGCTTGTTGCATTGTTCCTAATAGCAAAATCCTACATTGGATAGTTCCACAATGTTTCACTTTCTGTGTACAGTGTTCTTCTGGTTCTGTTCATTTCACTCTGCATCAGTTCAATGAGGTTCTCCCAGTTCATATAGAAATCCTCCATATCATCAATCCTTACAGCACAAAAGTATTCCATCACTATAATATACCACAATTTATTCAGCCATACCCCAATTGAGGGACAACCCCTCATTTTTCAAAATTTTGCTACCACATTTTCCTTATTATCTCTTTGGGATTGTTGTGAGGAAGATTAGTTAGTTAATTAAGTATTAAGGATGTACCTAGCAGGAAGGAACTAGAGCTGGAGAAATCTAAAATGGCATGAAGGAGCAGGAAGAAGGTGCTTGTGCCCTGAGAGAGAGAGACTCCATTAAGGGTTGACAAAAACTGTTGTTAGTCCAGAGATCTCAGAGCAAAGGACACCCTACATCCTAATTTACCTGGGATTCTATGTGGTGGTGGATTCTAACAAAGAGGACAAGAACAACAGAGAAGCACCAAAAAGAGGAGAAGTTTGGGATCTGGTGGACAGCATCTCAAGCAAATTCTTTCTTCTTAGTTATCTTGGACCACCTAGGATTTTGGCATCCTGATCATCTGTGGATTACTGTGAGATCCCCAAAGCCACTCTCAGACCCATTTGCTGTGCTGCTCAAATCTGACTGGAACCAGATTTGATACAGCCCTCTCTGTGACTCCTGCACTGCTCCCTTGGCCCTGTCTGTTTAGGTCACTAATTTAGAGTAGAGAAGTCCTCCCCTTTGCCCTGTGGTTTTGTCACCAGGTTTAAAGTTTTAGAGTTGAAATCCCTATCCCACCTTTTAGTTGAATATAATTAAAACTGTTTAAACCTTTTACTTCGTCTGTTGGTTCCAAAGGCCCTGGCCTAGTGGTGAGCTGGTGACAGTTGGCCAGCAGCCATCTTTGTCAGTTAGGAGCAGCTTAGCTGTTTCTGATCTTCCTGTCCTGGTCCTGTCTCTCCTACAACCCAGTGTGTGTACTCACAACTATCTAGATTATATTTTAACATTCCTGGTGTCTTCATTATTTATTATCTTTTCTACAGTATACAAACAGTAATGGTATTGCTGGATGAAAGGGTATACATTATTTTAAAGCCGTTTTCACATAATTCCAAATTGCCTTCCAGAATGGCTGGACTAATTCACAACTCCACCAGCAATGCATTAGTGTCCCAATCTTGCCACAACCCCTCCAACATTTATTATTTTTCTTTATTGTCATATTGGCCAATCTTTCAGATGTGTGGTGGTAATTCAGAGTTGATTTCATTTGCATCGCTCTAATGAGAGATGTAGAACACATTTTCATGTTCTTATTCATAGTTTTGATTTTGTAAAATTTAAATCAGTATCAATAACTCCAGGTTCTTATTTTTCCATGGTTTTATTAGTTACTTGAAGGAGAAAAAATAAAAAGGATATAAGTATAAATCCTAATTTTCTAGCCCAACTGACCGTGTATGTGGAAGAAGAGAGAGAGGGTGGTGCCACACCAAAACTTTTATCCTCAGTCTTCCCCTCCAAGTCCATTCACCCAGTGTTCTCCCAGTATAAGCATGCAAATGGGATTTTGGATAAAATAAGCTAGGTCTGAGGAGCCTTAGGAAGCAAATTCTATGTACAGGATTTCTTTATCTGAAAACAGCCTATTCATGTCCATTGACCATTTATCAATTGGGTAATGGTTTGATTTTTTTGTACAATTGACTTCGTTCGTTATAAATTTGAGAAATTAGACCTTTCTCAGAGTTTTTGTTATAAAATTTTTTCCCAATTTGTTACTTGCTTCCCTTCTAATTTTGGTTGTATTTGTTTTGTTTGTACAGAAACTTTTTAATTTAATATAATTAAAATAATTCATTTTTCATTTTGTAGTGTTCTCTGTCTCCTTCTTGGTCTTAAATTCCTTCCTTCCCCATATATCTGACAGGTATACTATTCTATATTCACCTAATTTGTTTATGATTTCCATCTTTATGTTTGTAATTTACCCACTCTAAGATAATCTTGGTATAGGGTGTAAGAAGTTGATCTAGACCTAATTTCTCCCATACTGTTTTCCAATTTTCCCAGCAGTTTTTGTCAAATAGTGGGTTCTTCTCCCAAAAGCTGGGATCTTTGGATTTATCGAACACTATCTTGCTACTGTTATTTACTTTAAGTCTATTCCATGGATTGACCCTTCTATCTCTAAGCCAGATATTGTTTTGATGATCACTGCTTTATAATATAGTTTGAGATCTGGTAATGCTAGGCCTCTATACTTCACTTTTGTTTTCATTAGTTCTGCTGATATTCTTGATCTTTTGTTCTTCCAGATGAATTTTGTAATAATTTTTTCTAATTCTATACAAAAGTAGTTTGATAAGTATAGCACTGAATAAATTAATTTAGGTAGGATTATCATTTTTATTATATTAGCTTGTCCTCCCCATGAACAATTGATGTTTTTCCAATTGTTTAGATCTAGTTTTATTTGTGTGAAGAGTGTTTTCTAATTATTTTCATATAATTCCTGAATTTGTCTTGGCATGTAGATTCCTAGGTATTTTATCTTGTCTAGAGTGATTTTAAATGGAGTTTCTCCTTCTAATGCTTGCTCCTGGGTTTTGTTAGAAACATATAGGAATTCTAATGATTTGTGTGAGTTTATTTTGTATCCTCAACTTTGCTGAATTTATTGATTATTTCTACTAGCTTTTTAATTGATTTTCTTGGATTCTTTAGGTATACCACCATGTCATCTGCAAAGAGTGATAATTTAATTTCCTTATCGCCTACTTTAAAACCTTTAATTTCTTTTTCTTCTCTCTAATTGCTACTGCTAACATTTCTAGTACAATAATAAATAGTAGTGGTGATAATGGGCATCCCTGTTTCATTTCTGATCTTACTGAGAAGGCATCTAACTTATCCCCATTGCAGATGATATTTGCTAATGGTTTTAAATAAATACTGTTTATTATTTTGAGGAAAGGCCCTTTTATTCCTGTATTTTCTATTGTTTTCAATAGGAATGCATGTGTTATTTTGTCAAAGGCTTTTTCTGTATCTGTTGAGATAATCATGTGTTTTCTGTTAGTTTTGTTGTTGATATGGTCAATTATGTGGGTGGTTTTCCTAATATTGACCCAGCCTTACATTCCTGGCTTAAATTCCACCTTGTCATAGTGGATAATCTTTGTGATAACTTGCTGTAGCCTTTTAGCAAGATTTAATTTAATATCTTTGCATCTATGTTCATTACGGATATTGTTTTATAGTTTTCCTTCTCTGTTTTTGTCTTCCGGCTTTGTAATTAGTACCATATTTGTATCATAAAAAGAATTTGTTAAGACACCTTCTTTGCCTATTTTGTCAAATAGTTTGTAGAGTATTGGGATTAGTTCTTCTTTAAATGTTTGATAGAATTCACTTGTGAATCCATCTGGACCTGGTGAATTTTTCTTAGGGAGTTCCTTGATGTCTTATTCAATTTCTTTTTCTGAGATGCAATTGTTTAAGTATTCTATTTCCTCTCCTGTTAATCTGGCTAATTTATATTTTTGCAAATATTCATTCATTTCACCTAGATTTCCATATTTATTGTCATATAATTGAGTGAAATAGTTCTTAATAACTGAATTGCCTTAATTTCCTCCTCATTAGAGGTGAGATTAACCTTTTCATCCATGATATTGTATATTTGTTCCTCTTCTTTCTTTTTCTTAAATAGATTAACCTACACTTTTTCTATTTTATTTGCTTTTTCAATGTATTAGCTCCTAGTCTTATTTATTAGTTCAATAGTTTTTACTTTCAATTTTATTAATTTCTCCTTTGATTTTTAGGATTTCCAATTTGGTCTTTATCTGAGGGTTTTTAATTTGTTCTTTTTCTAGTTTTTTTAGTTGCAGGCCCAATTTGTTAATCTCCTCTTTCTCTTTTTTGTTAACATGGCCACACAGGCATATAAATTTTCCCTTTAGTACTGATTTTGCTCTATCCCCTAAATTTTGATGTGTTGTTTCCTCATTGTCATTCTCTTCAATGAAATCAGTAATTGTTTCTATGATTTGTTTTTTAACCAACCAGTTTTGGAGAATAAGATTATTTAATTTCCATGAACATTTACCAATTATAATTTTATCACACTAATCTGAAAAAGTTGCATTTATTATTTATGTTTTTCTGCATTTTGTTTGCAATATTTTTATACCGTAGTACATTATTAATTTTTGTAAATGTACTATATACTGCTGAAAAGAAGGTATATTCATTTTTATCCCTATTTGCTTTTCTCCATATATCTATTAACTCTAATTTTTCTAAGATTTCATTCACACCTCTTACTTCTTTCTTATTTATTTTTTGTTTTGATTTATCTAGATCTGATAGAGGAGGGTTCAAGTTTGCTACTAATATGGTTTTCCTATCTGTTTCCTCCTTAAGCCCCAATGGTTTCTCCTTTAAAAATCTCGATGCTATACCATTTGGTGCATACATGTTAAGTAGTGATATTTCTTCATTGTCTATACTGCCTTTTATCAATAGGGTATACTTATCTTCCTTATCTCTTTTAATCAGATCTATTTTTACTTTGGTTTTTTCAGATATCATGATTGCAAGTCCTACCTTCTTTTTCTCAGTTGACACAGAATAAATTCTGCTCCAGCCCCTTACCTTCACCCTGTGTGTGTGTACCTACCTCATGTGTGTTTCTTGTAGACAACATATGGTAGGATTTTGGTTTTTAATCCACTCTGCTATCTGCTTCCTTTTTATGGGTGAGTTCATTTGATTCACATTCAGAGTTATGATTACCACCTATGTATGCCTCATCATTTGGATTTCCTCTTTTAGACATGCCCTTTCTTCTTTCACTATTTCCTTCTATACCAGTGTTTTGATTTTAATCAATCCTCCTTTTCTCCACCTTTATTTTACTTTCCTTCCTATCCCCTCCCTTATTATTCCCCTCCTATTTCCATGTAAGGTCTATTAATCAACCCCCCTCAAAATTTTCCTTCTTTTTAATACACTCCCCACCCTTCACACACACATACACACACACACACACACACACACACACACACATCACCACCACCACCACCACTACCACCACCACCACCACCACCACCACCACCCTGTCCTTATTCTCTTTCATCTTCTCTGTAGGGTAAGATAGAATTCTATACTGCAATAGATTTGGCTAGTCTTCCCTCTCAGAACTGATTCCACTGAGAGTAAGGTTTGAGTATTACCTGTGACCACTCTCTTCTTCTCCTTCTTATAATAGTATTCTTCACCTTCCCTTGAACCTTTATATGTGGTATATTTTATCCTATTTTACCTCTTCCTTCAAGTTCCTCTTAGTACCATCTTATTTTTCCCTCCATATTTTTTTGTGTATCATCTTAAACAGCTTAATATTACAATTTCTGTCTATAAGTATTTCCTCTATCTACTATGATAATGAAAACAATTTTAAGAGTTACAAGTATCATTTTTCCTAGGAATATAAACAAGTTGACCTTACTAAAGGTCTTAAAATCCACCCCCAACCCCGTTTCTTGTTAACCTTTTTATGTTTCTCTTGAATTTTGTATTTGGACACGAAATTTTCCATTTAGTTCTGGTTCTTTCTTTAGGAATGCTTGGAAAACTTCTATTTTATTAAATGCCCATACTTTCCCTTGAGAGTATATAATCAGGTTTTTTTTTATTTTAAACCCTTAACTTCTGTGTATTGGCTCCTAGTTAAAAGAGTGGTAAGGGCAGGCAATGGGAGTCAAGTGATTTGCCCAGGATCACACAGCTAGAAAGTGTCTGAGGCCAGATTTGAACCTAGGACCTCCCGTCTCTAGGCCTGACTCTCAATCCACTGAGCTACCCAGCTGCCCCCTAAGGTCAGTTTTGATGGGTAGGTGATTCTTGCTTGTAGACCCAATTCTCTTGCTTTCCTGATTATCATAGTCCAAGCCTTGTAGTCCTTTAAAGTGTAGACTATCAGATCCCGTCTAATCCTGACTGGAGGTCCTTGATACCTGAATTACCTCTTTCTGGCCCTACGAATTACTTTCTTCTTGGTCTGGAAGCTCTCAAATTTGGCTATAACATTCCTCATTCCTGGGGCTTGTCTTTTGGGGATTTTATGTTGAGGGTAATCTATGGACTTTTTCAATGTCTATTTTGTCCTCTTGTTCAAGAATATCAGGGCAGTTTTCTTAGATAATTTCTCGTAATATGATGTCGAGGCTTTTTGTCATTGTTGTTGTTCTAGGGTTTCAGGTAGTCAAATAATTCTCAAATTGTCTCTCCTGGATCTGTTTTCCATGCCAGTTGTCTTTTCAAAGAAAAATTTCATGTTTCCTTCTATTTTTTCATTCTTTTGATTTTGCTTTAATAATTCTTGTCATCTCATGAGATCATTAGCTTTTACTTGCCTAATTCTAGTCTTTAGAGACTGATTTTCAGCAATGATCTTTCAATTTTCTTTTTTGGTTTGGTCTGTCCTACTTTTCATGGCTTCCAGCAGGTCAATTCTGGTCTCCAATTTGCTTACTACTTCATTTGATTTCTGTGCCTCTTTTTCCATATGGGCAATTTTGTCTTTTAAGCTATTGTTTTCTTTTTGTATTACTTTAATTTATTTTTACCACTTTTCTTCCCATTTTTCTTCTATCTTTCTTACTTGGTTCTTGAACTCCTTTTTGAGTTCCTCCAGGGCTTGTGACCAATCTTGATTTTTTTTTTTTTGATGTGAGGGGGTAAGTTTAGGTGTGTTTTCTTGTTTCTCACTCTGCTGTTGCTTCTATATTTAGCTCTTTTTTTCTTCATAGGAATTCTCCAGAGTCAAGAGCTAACCCTAACCCTAAATTCCTTATTCCTTTTGCTGCTAGAGGATTGATATTTCTGCATGTTGGTGGTCATTATTTTCTTAGTTTCTATCTCACAGGGCTTTGCCTTGGTACTATTTTCCCTTCCCTGTCAGAGGCCTGAGTGAAAGCAGGTAGATCTGTGATGTTCTTTATATGATCTTCCTCTGCTGCTGCTATTCATGCTGCTGCTGTTGATACTGCTCTTGCTGCCTTGGCTGCTCCTGTTTTGGCTTCTGCTGCTGCTGCTGCCTCAGCTGCTGCTATTTCTGTTGCTGTAACTGCTGCTGCTGCTACTTTGGCTCTGAGCCACACCTCCTATGTGGCTGGTGTTTTCAAGGATGAGTCTGTATTATAGTTATCTCCACCAGGTTTTGCCATGAGGCTATCTTCTCTAGGTGCTGGGGCTACTGCTACATGGGAGCACGCTCCCTGCTATTCCTCAAGGCTCATTGCCCATGTTTAGCACAGTCCTCAGGGGTGAGCTTGTGGTGCTTTCAGCAAGCCCCCAAGAATTTGGAGACTTTCCTAACCCTGATTCTCACTGGCTTGGTGAATGGGTTTGGGGGGGTTGATCCCTTGTGTAGTTTTGTCCCCTTATAGCATGGGAATTCCCTCTCACTGCCTACCTTTCACACTTAGTCCAGTGGAAGAGCCCCATTACTCATCATATTTTGACCTCTGTCCTTTTGAGACACTTCGTAATGATCATTTTGGAAGAAATATCTGAGTGTCTCCAAGTTTTTCCTGCTATTAAGTCACCATCTTGCCTCTGCCTTGCTAAGTACTTTTACAAATATTAATTTCATATAATCCTCACAACAACCCTAGGAGGTAGATACTATTGTTATCCCTTTTTACAGTTGAGGAAACTCAGGCTTTCAGAGGATAAATTATTCCCCATAACTATGTCTGAGGCCAGATTTGAACTCAGATCTTCCTATACCCAACTCCAGTTTTCTATCTACTATGCCATTAGTAGCCTGAGAGGGAAAAAAATGAGTTGTAATCTATGGGATGTTTAAGTAGAAATAAGAAGCATGATATAGATTTGTATCCCATTATTTTCAAAAACTTTTTCAGCACTAGCAACCCAAAATACCTCTCTGTAAATCTTACTTAGAGTTACAGATAGGAATGTGACCAAGATATTAAGAGATAAAGAAAATACTATTTAAAAAATGAATCGTGTGTGTTTGTTCAAAAAGTAGAAATATCAGGGGTGGGAACATTGTCTCTTTCTGAATACTTGGTAGTTTCCATTGTAAAACAGGTTTAACTTGATCTCAGAGGATTGAGCAAGGAATGGCAGGTAGCAGTTTGGAAGAGTGAGAGATATCCATTAAGTGGAAGAAAATCAAGTGAAGCTTATCTGAGAATGCAATCAGTTACTTCAGCAAGTAATATATTTTCCTAGAGATTTTTCTAGCAGGGACTGGGTGCAGACTTATGAGAGATGAGTATGCATGAAAGTGGAGAGGTAGGATCATAGCTTTAGAAATGAAAGGGACCTTTGAGATCATCTAGTCCAGTGATTCCCAAAGTGGGTGCTACTGCCCCCTGGTAGGTGCTACAGTGATCCAGGAGGGTGGTGATGGTCACAGGTGCCTTTATCTTTCCTATTAATTGCTATTAAAATAAAAAAAAATAATTTCCATGGGGATAAGTAATATTTTTTTTCTGGAAAGGGGGCGGTAGGCCAAAAAAGTTTGGAAACCACTGATCTAGTCCAACTCCCTCATTTCATATATGGGGGAACTGAGGCATAAGATAGTGAAATGAAGTGACTAACAAGGCGACATAGGTAGTAGTTCGCAGATACAAGATTTGTACTTAGGTTCTCTCACTACCAAATGAGGGGAGAATTACTTGCCTATGAATTGGATTGAATGACCCCTATAGTCATTCCCATCTCTAATATATGGATTAATAACCTAAATCTACTAAGAAAATCCAGCACCCAATCAACTTCTGATCTTAAAACTGAGATTCAATGTAAAGGACAGTTGACAAACAGGATCCTAACCTCATAACTACTGAGCACCGGCCCATATGGATTAATGCACCAGTCCCAATTAATCTTCACTTGGAGTAGTGACTAGCAGCAACAAGCTACAGAGTGAACTCGGCATATTGCTAAGGTACATTCTGCTGATGAAGTCTGGTAGCATTAGCATTGTTTGCCAGCTGCTACTCTAGTCCTTTCTGAACCTGGACTAATTTTATAGCTATGAGGTGAATTAACAATTCACACCGCGTGCTCAACAGATGCTGTTGAAGAATGTGAAGGAGACAGCAACATAATCACACTGAAAACAGAATTTGAAGATCACCTTGTCCTTTTAGCATTAGGGACTCAGCTAAACAAGATGACTGATTTATTCATACACCCCATGCCATTATTAAATAGGCCAAGAGAAGAGCGGAGGCATGATACTCCACAACAATTTCATTGGCATGAGTCACAGTCCCTGTAATTTAGCAATCACATTGTCTAGCTCGAACAGGTGGCTCTGTCTGGCAGATGGGAGTGAAGATTTCTTAACAGGAATCTTAGTTTCTTGAAAATTATTCCTCTGGTTTTGTGCATTTCCTGTGTCCCTTTAGTTGGAAAGGAGTAAAATAGGAGAGGCCCACTGTTCTCTAAAAGCCATATACGAAGGCAGGGCTGTCATCAAAGTGCATTCTTTTGCAACACAGCTTTTCTCCAAATGCACAAGTATAATAAATCTCTGGGAAGGAAGAGGCTCTTATCCTCCAAAAAGGACAGAAGGGGCAATTTTTGTAAGAAAGGAAAGAAGCATTCTGAGTCTCTGTACCAAGAACTTGACAATGAGACTATAAAAGCATTATCAGGAAGAGAGCAGATGTAGACAGACTTTTTTTTTCCTCATAAAAAAGATAGGAGTGGGGGATAGAGAAAGATCTGAGTGTTGCTATTGTGAAATAGTATGCCTTTCTTTCTGTAGAGTTAATCACTTGATCATTAAAGTTAAGTGTGGATGCAGGATCAGTAACTAATTGGAACTGTACAGCATGAGCTCTCCTTTCCCCAGCCCTAACATTCTGGCAGATGGCTTGCATCTTTGTGGTTTCCCCAGAGGGGTGGATCTCAAATATGGTAGCTTTGTTCCATGGGCATAAGAAGAAAGCATTAGGGAGTCCAGTGGTGAGAGTTTCTGCTGAAGTACAGAAGTCAGAAGCAAGGAATACCACAGAGTTAGTCCAATCCCACACTGCTTTACTGAAGTCTGTCTTTTTATTCAGGAAGCTTGGAAGCCTACCTTGGCCTTCCTGGAAAGGATCCTAGGCTACTACTATTGAATTAGCCACCACTATTAAGTCTAAAGTTCTTAGTTTTTTTTTGTTTTTGTTTTGTAACATGAAGAGGGGACAACATGCCTCTTCAGCCTTCTTACCAGAAGAATCTAAGTATTTTAAAGGCTGTCAGATCTTAAAGTGGGTGTGGATGAGGAAAAATAATTAGATTTGATTTAGATGACCACAGATGACAAAAAGAAGAAGAGTGAGTACAAGTTGTAAATTTATATTTCAATGATAAGGACAATAAATAACATAATTGTATAAAATTTTAAGTTTTGAAAAATGCTTTCCTCACAATTTTGTTAGGTAGATTTTTGTTCTTGTTCTTCAAGCATTTCAGGCCAGTCAGACTCTTTATGTCCTCATTTGAGATTTTCTTGACAAAGAATCTGGGGTGGTTTTTCATTTTTTTATAAACTTCATTTTACAGATGAAGAAATTGAGGCAAATTGGGTTAAGTGACTTGTCCAGAATCACACAGCTAGTGAGGATCTGAGGCTACATTTGAACTCAGGTCTTACTGACTCTGTGGGTGGTACTCTCTACTAATACCAGATAACTATCCTCTGTTGGGCAGATAATGTTCCTTAAATCTCATCAGGATCTATTTTTAAGAATCACTGCTAAGCAGATGACTCTAAGATCTTCTATCTTATTTACCTATAGTTTTTCTACTGAAATTCAGCTCCAATTACTTACTTCCTATAAAACATTTCCAGCTGGTTGTTCTATTGTTATAGCTAACTTAACATGTCCAAAACAGAACTCCCCTTCTCCAGGAAGCCTTCCTTAACACTTTTTAATGTGAATGCTTTCCCTCTTAATAAAGAAAAAGAACCTTACCTTCCATCTTAGAATCAATAATAACTATTGCTTCCTAGGTAGAAGAGAGAGTATGGGCTAGGTAAACGGGATTAAGTGGCTTGCCCAGGGTGACACAGCTGGGAAGTGTCTGAGGTAGATTTGAATCCAGGACTTCCCATCTCTAGGCATCATTCTTTATCCACTGAGACAACTAAGCTGCCCTGTTTTCTCTTTTTTTAATTATTTCCCAAACCCATAATCAGAAAGATAGCCTAAATCTCCTGAATGATTTTTTTTCTTCTCTGGGAGAAATGTTATTCAATTAGTGTCCAAACACAGACAGAGAAGTCTATTTGTAGTATAGAAATGTCGATTTCAACTGTGAAAAACGCTTTTTTTTTCTCTTCTTAAAAAAACAACACAACTTTTGTGGTTATGTTATGTTTTGTTTTGTTTCTATTTAAAGTACGTTGTAAAAGAATGGAAAATGTTGCCATTATCCCTCACCCCCGTGAAAAAATACCCTCTCTTCTTCATATACTACTACTTTATTGAATCAGAAACAAGGACATAGCTTATGTCTAAACTTTTAAGAACCCTCCATGTTTGATTTTATGTATTGCATTATTGATTAATGACTGACATACACATATTTTAAGCTTTTCTAATTAGTGTGGGAGCCAAAGTAGCTTACTTCTTCCCAGCACCTATGTAATTTGCATTTATATTGTTTAGGTTTAGAGAAGTAATCTTACAATAAAGATATCAAAGGATGTTTGTCATATACTTCCAGTAGGATTTTATTGTCCTTTACTCAAAAAAGCAGCAAAGTTTGGTGAATAAAGTACTGTGACTAAAGTCAGGAAAACTTGGATTCAAATCCTTTCTTGGATAGTAGCTATGTGACTCTAGATGGATCACTTAATCTAAATGTAGATTTCCTCTCTTTTAAAATGAGGCTAGGGGGCAGCTGGGTAGCTCAATGGATTAACTGCCAGGTCTAGAAAGGGGTCATCCTAAATTCAAATCTGGCCTCAGACACTTCCTAGCTGTGTGACCCTGGGTAAGTCACTTGACCCCCATTGCCTACCCTTACTACTCTTCTGCCTTGGAGCCAATACACAGTATTGATTCCAAGACTGAACTGAAAGTAAGGGTTTAAAATAAACACACAAATAAATAAATAAACAAACAAACAAGTAAATAAATGCTTGAATAAATAAATAAATGAATGAATGAATGAGCGAAAAGACAAATAAATAAATAAGTGAAATAAAATAAAATAAAATGAGGCTATAATACCTGTGTACCCACCTCCCTGAGTAAATAACTTTGTGCTGCTACTCAAATGAAATAACATGAGCAAAATACTTGGTAATCTATAAAGCATGCTATTAAAGTTGATAATCATTTTTTTAAGGCAGGTAGTGACATAGCAGACAGAACACCAAAGCTTAAGTCAGGAGATAGGAGTTCAAATGTTTCTTGAGACACTTACCAGCTGTATGAGCCTGGGCAAGTCCCTGAAACCTGTTGCCTCAGTTTCTTCAACTGTAAAATGAGCTAGAGAAGGAAATGACAAACTATCCCAGTATCCCTGTTAAGAAAACCTCAAATGCAATCATGAAGAGTTGGGTATGACTGAAAATGTCTGAACATCATTTCTAAGGGATAGCTATTTATTACTATGGAAAACCATCATCCCTTAAAGTATTCCATGTGTTAAGATAGTTTTTTTTAAATTTTTACTTTTTACATTTAAGAGGAAAAGGAGTACTAAGTTTTTTTTTTCTAGTAGGAGACCCCCTGCTGTGTAGGTTGGCAGTTAGAGACCCCCTGATGTGCTGCTTGGCAGTTGGTGACAGTTAGAAAGGTGTAGCTGAGTGTGGTTTGTAAGTTGCAGACCATTGGAAAGGGCTTTTGTCTCTGGGTCTCCTGGGAAGAGGTTGTACTGCTAGCAATCTCTCTGGTTGGATACAGAGAACAGAATTAAGACCTTAATAGCCTTATTGATCATTGATAATTTGGGTAGACAGGTAGTAAGATACTTGATGTATTATTAGATAGTCAGAGTAGAGAAGAATAGGCTAGAGCTTCAGTCTAGCAGAAGATACTACCCTCTGAGGCAGATAGATTTAGGGCTTTTTAGAATAAATTTAGTCAGGATTGGGATCTTGAGTATAGTTACAAACTATTGTAAGATTACTTTCACTTTCCTCCTTCCTATTTACTATTATTATTTCCTAATAAACTAAGTGTTTTGCATTTAATAAACTGTGCACTAGCTTTTGTTCAAACTCCTGCCCCCCCAAACTTAATCCCTCACATATGGTTATGATAAATGAAGGTCATTTGTTTCAAGTTTCCCATCTGACCAAACTTCAAAAGTATAGTATAGGGACAGCATAATTAGAAAGTAGGTTATATTCATTTAAAATTTAAAAAAAAATCTGAGAATTAGATAACTTGAAAGCTCAATATGAACCATCAATGTGATTTAGGTAGGGGGAAAAAAGGGCTAATACAATCTTGAACTGCATTCATAGAAATATAAAGTCCAAAACTTGGGCAATTTCATTATAATCTGCCCTTCTCAAACTATAGCTGGTATTTCTATTTTTTTATTTTGGAAAAACATAGTTTTAGAAGTACGAAAGCATAACTGAATTCCTCTAAAGTTACTAGTATAGAGAATGGTCATAAAATTATGCTATAAAAGAAATATTTGAAGAACAAGTCATTTTTAGTTTATTCGAAAAAATTAGAAGATTGAGGAATAACAAGATAACTGTCTTCAAATACTTGATGAGCTGTCCAGTAGAAGGTTTAGATTTATTTGATTTGATCCCCTAGGGAAGAATTAGAACTAAATCAAAATGTGGAAAGCGTGGAAATGCTGATTTCAGCTTAAAACAAGAAGTAACTCCTTGGTAATTGAACTGTTGAAAAATGGAACATATCATATCATATGGTGCCTCTAGATCTGTCTCTAGAATTATTACAATGGAGCCTTATAACCACTTGTTATGGATGTAATGAAAAGAGGAGAGGAAAGGTTTCATACTAAAGGAGGGGTTTGAGCTAATAGATATTTAGAGTTGGAAGCAACCCCTCATTTTAATAATAAGGAAACTAAGGCCTGGACATGAAAAATGATTTGCTGAGGGTCATATTATTTATGCTAATAACAATGTTAAAATATTAAAATGTAAATGATACATAAATCCCAAATTATATATTTCCATATGAAAAAATGTTCTAAATTATTATTGATTAGAGAAGCACAAATCAAAATAGCTGAGATATTTTAATCATATTGACTAAAATGACAAAAGGGCAAAATGACAAATGTTAGAGAGGATGTGGAAAAATAGAGACACTAACACACCATTGGTGGAACTGTGAACTGCTCAACCATTTTAGAGAGCAATAGGGAATTATGCCCAAAGTGTTATAAAACTGTGCATATTCACCCAGCCTCACTATTAGGTTTGTTGTCTGAGGAGATCAGCTTGAAAAGGAAAAACTTTTATGTTCCAGAATACATATAGCAACTCACTTTGTGGCAAAGAAATGGAAATTGAAGGGATGCCCATCAGGTGGGGAGTGGTTGAACTAGTTGTGAGATATAATTGCGATGGAATACTACTGCATTAAATGAAATTATAAGCAAGCTAAATTTTTTAAATAATGTAAAAGATCTATATGAAATTATCAAGAGTGAAACAAGTGTGGGGCACCTGGGTAGTTCTGTGGATCAAGAGTCAGGCCTAGAGACAGGAGGTCCTAGGTTCAGATCTGGCCTCAGACACTTCCCAGCTGTGTGACCCTGAGCAATTCACTTGACTCCCATTGCCCAACCTTACCACTCTTCCACGTAGGAGCCAATACACAGAAGTTAAGGGTTTAAATTTTTTTTAAAGAGTGAAAGAAGTGGAACCAAGAGAATATCATATACGACAAAAGAAATATTATTAAAAGAATAGCTTGTATATTTCCACCTCTAGAAAAATAATAAAAAAATAGAAACAAACAAGATATAGTTTTTTTTTTCAAATGATGCCTTCTTTAGTTCAGGGAGGGGAATGAGGGAAGGAAATACAAGGAAACTTTGATGTAGCAAACAAACAAAAATTGAAAAATAATAATGAATAAATAAGGTATACAAAACATTATACATATCTCATCACTTGTTGGTGCTCATTGATCCCTACCACTTGTAATCCTTGATTTCCTTAAAGATTTGGCTCAACTAACTAACACCTTCTATATGAAGTCTTTCCTGATCTCAATAGCTTCTTTGAATCCCCTTTGTATATATTACATTAAATTCAAATTTATTCATGTTGTCTCCCACATTTAGAATATAAACTCTTTCAGGACAGGGAATGTTTTATTTTTATGTTTTGTTTCCCCAGTGCTTTGCATAGTGTTTTATATATATGTGTATGTATATATATATATATATATATATATATATATATATATATCAGCTTATTGGTTGATTTATTGATTTAAAATTTTCTGTCAGTTTTGCAAATAATTTTTATGTGATTTGGAAATATATAAAGAGAAGACTGGGCTGCTATGTCTGAAAAGACTGTTGGACAACCATAAGGGTCAAAGGAAAGGTGTATAAGAAAAAAGAATCAGTGAAGGTCTCCCTGAAGGGAGCTCTCTGTCACTAGAGTTAGAAGCAATAAAAATAAAGTTAATTCCATTTGTGGCTATGACAAATATCTTGTAGTTTTCTTTTCAATTTAGCAGCTTTCTTCTAAGGTTCTCAGTTCAATGGGCTATGGCTAGCCAGCTTCAAACAGAGTTAAATGGCTCTTGCTCATTTCAGTGACTATTTCCTGGGGCAAAAAAAAAATGAACAAGGATGAAAGGAAAGTAGCATGATTGAGTTAGAGGGTTTTATCTTAAGATGCCATCTTGTCATTGCTGGTGTAGCCTAAATACAAAATGGGGTACTTTGCACTTTGGTCATGTGATATGATAGGAAAAGGCCTGGATTTTTGGTCAGAAGTCCTAAGTTCATGATTCAACATTAACACTCTGTGAGGCTCTCTCCAGGACAGCCAAATGGCACAGTGGATAAAATATTGGATTTAGAATCAGGAAGACTTTTTCATGAATTTAAATACTACCTCATATACTTCTTACCTTTGTGACCTTGGGTATAAAATGAGCTGGAGAAGAAAATGGCAAACTATTCCAATATCTTTGCCAAAAAAATTTTAAAAATGGGGTCATGAACAGTCAGACATGACTAAAAAACGACTGAACAAGGAGGTTCTCTCTGAGCCTCAGTTTCACCATAAATAAAATGATTATGATTCAGAACCTGATTCATAGACTTGTGAAATAATTTGTCAACCTTGAGATACTGTATGAATATGTTATTACTGGATGCTTTGCTCTATCAACAATGACCAACATTTTTCTCACAAGTCTCTTAGAGTTGTCCTAGATCCTTGAATTGTTGATAATGGTTAAATCATTCACAATTGATCATCTTACTTTTTTGTTCTTGCCATGTATGACATTTTCCTGGTTTTGCTCACTTTACTTTATATCACTCCATATAAGTCTTTTTTTTTGTGATAATCTTGCTTGTCATTTATTATGGCACGGTAATATTCCATTACAATCATGTAAAACAACTTGTTCAGCCATTCTCTAATTAATGAACATCCTTTTAGTTTTCAATTCTTTACCATAACAGAACTGCTATAAATATGTTTATATAAGTAGTTCCTTTTCCCTCCCTTTGACCTCTTTGGGATACAGACCTAGTAGTGATATTGTTGGGGCAAAAGTCTGGCGATGATCTTCTCTAAGACATGCTGCAGTGGGTAGAGAGAGGACACTTTTTTTTAGATGACCCTTTCCTTCCATCTTGGAGGCAATACAGAGTATTGGCTCCAAGAAAGAAGGATGGTAAGGGTAGACAATGGGGGTCAAGTGACTTGCCCAGGGTCACACAGCTGGGAAGTGTCTGAGGCCAGATTTGAACCTAGGACCTCCTGTCTCTAGGCCTGGCTCTCAATCCACTGAGCTACCCAGCTGCCCCAAGAGAGGGCACTTTCTGCATCATCTCAAGACCTAGGAGATGCTGACCTCTAGAACTCCTAAGGTGGCCTCTAAGATGAGGTCCACAAACCATCCTATCCCATCACATGATTGCTGCTCAGTTATCTGTGATTAGAGAAAGAAATACAAAACAGAAGAGGAAGATAAGGCTCTGGAGACCCATTTTCAAGTGTGCCTAAGCAGGACAGGTGCTTCTACCTATAAGCATGTGAATTAGGCTCATTAAAGGCAACATCCTTAGCTTGCACCTTGACCAGTATTCCAAAGAGAGTCTTGAATAGTCTTAAAATGATCTTCAGACAGGCTAGAGGGAATAGCCACTCATGTCTGTCAAAGGAAATACGGAGGTTGGTAGAACAGTGGTGGATAGAGCACTGGGCTTGAAATCAGGAAGACCCGAGTTCAAATATGATCTTAGAGACTTGCTAGCTGTGTGATCCTAGAAAAGTCAATTAACTTCTGTTCATCTCAGTTTCCTTATCTGTAAAATGGGGATGACAATAATAGCACTTCAGTTGTGGTGAGGATCAAATGAGATAACTGCAAAGCATTTAGCAGTGTCTGGCAGATAGCAGGCACAGATGTTATTATTCTTGGCTATTACATACCTACTATGTGTAAGGCATTGTGCTAAGAGCTTTACATACATTATCTTAATAATGGTAAGGATTAAAAGGGGATGTTATTCTGAGCAGTCCACAGACTTCATCAGATTGCCAAAAATATTCATTACCTACACATAAATGCACGCATATGAGTGCACACAAACATTTAAGAACCCCTGCTATAGAGAAAGTGAGCAGAGATGTGACCATTACCATATAAAAAAGGAAAAGGCCTTTTATCATTTGAATGAGGGTGGTAGCTTTGGTGATGTGGGGCAAATCATTTAACTTCCCTGAACTGCTGCTTCTTTCTTTATAAAATAAGGAAATGACACTAATTGATCTCTGAGAGTTCTTGCCCCTTTAAAATTCTATGATTCTTTCATGAAAGTAGACCAGGCAGGGCTTAATATTGAAGGCTAATTAGGGCTTTTGGCCTGATTCTTCCTTTCGGTGGTTTTAATTCTTCTCTTCCCATTTTCAGAGAGAGCATAAGAGTTCTAGAAGCTGGTAGGTTATTCCGTGAATGGGGTGCTGGGCCTAGAGTCATCAAGATGTGAGTTCAAATCCAATCTCAGACACTTATTTGCTAGGTATGTGACTATCACTAAGCCACTTAACCTCTCTGTCTTGTTTCTTTCAATTGTAATATGGGCACCAGAACAGCATTTATCAAGGGCCATAGAACTGTGATACACTGACCCAGCAAAACAACCACTAGGTCTGCATACCAAAGAGATTTAAATAAAAGAAAAGAATATACTCGTACAAAAATATTTATAGCAGCTCTTTTTGTGGTGGCAAAGGACTGGAAACTGAAGGGATGTCCATCAACAGGGGAATGGGTGAGCAAGTTGTGGTATTATGATTGTAATGGAATACTTTAGTGCCATAAGTAATAACAAACAAGATGATCAGAAAAAGAAAACCCTGGATATATATGAGGTGATACAAAGTGAAGTGAGCAGAACAAGAAGAACATTGTACAGGGTGAAAACAATGATATGTCATGATCATTTGTGAATGACATAATTACTATCAACAAGGCAAAGATCTAGGACAATGAAAAAGGATATCCACCTCCATAGAAGGAACAGATGGAATGCAAATGCATATTGAAAGACAATATTGAGAGCAGTTAGGTGCCTTAGGTGAGTGCCAGGCCTAGAGATGGAAGATCCTGGGTTCAAATCTGGCCTCAGACACTTCCTAGCTGTATGTCCCTGGACAAGTCACTTAACCACCATTGCCTGGCTCTTATCATTCTTCTGTCTTGGAACTAATACATAGTATGATTCTAAAACAGAAGGTTAGGGTTTAAAAAAGAAAAGAAAAAAATACACCATTATTTATTTTATTTCCTCAATGAATTTTTCTCTAGTGTAAGCAATATGTGTCTTCTTTCACAACATGATAAACATGGAAATATGTATCATATGGTAATAAATGTATAACCTATATCATATGATCTGCCTTCTTGGGGAGGGAATAAAGGTGGGAGGGACAGAGACCATGAATTGCAAAACATCAGAAAGCAAATGTTAAAAAAATTATATTGCCATGTAAAATATTTTGAAATACATTTTTTTTTTATTTTTTTTAAACCCTTGTACTTTGGTGTATTGTCTCATAGGTGGAAGATTGGTAAGGGTGGGCAATGGGGGTCAAGTGACTTGCCCAGGGTCACACAGCTGGGAAGTGGCTGAGGCCAGATTTGAACCTAGGACCTCCTGTCTCTAGGCCTGACTCTCACTCCACTGAGCTACCCAGCTGCCCCTGAAATACATTTTTAAAAAAAGAATAGAATCTAACTCCCAAAATGAGACATTTATTTGTAAAATGTTACACACAGTACCTAGCATTCTGGAAGTCCTTAAAAATTCTTCCTTGCTAAATTTTCCCTTCTCTTGTTCTTGTTTTATGTCTCTCTTTCTTCCTTTTCTGTTTCTTTTCCCTTTCACCCATGCTCTTTTTTTCAGTCATTCATTTTATACAAAATAAATATAATGAAAATATTATAAGAATAGTACCTGGAAAGCAAACAAAGGTTTGATGGGTATTGAGGAGTAGGTGATTTCTTCTGATAGAAGATATCAAGGAAAGTTTCAAGGAAGGCATTTGAGCTGGGTTTTGAACAATAAGAAGGGTTTGAATGTGTACAGATGGTAGTATACAAGATAATACAATGGTGGAGGAGCAGTGAGGTGACATAGTGGATAGAGAAGCAGGCCAGCAGTTGGGAGGAGCTCAGTTAAAATCTGGCCTCAGATAAATCCTAGCTGTATAAACACGGGCAAGTTACTTAACTCACTTTGCCTAGCCCTTGCCTTTCTGTCTTAGAATTGTTACGAAGATAGAAAGGGTTTGTAAAAAAAGAAGAAAATGGGAACTAAGATATGAAAGCTCAGAGGACATCTACCTTGGTAGATAGAGTTTGGATGAATCATAGAGGATGAAGAATATAGCTAGAAAGGAAGGTTTAAGCCAGATTTTCAAGCGCCTGGAATGCCAAGATCAGACTTTTGTACTTTACTCAATAAATAAAGAGAATCATTTTAAGGCTTTTAAGCAACATTAGGACAGCTCGATTGATGGTGAAACAGCCTGGATAGGAGTGGGAGAAAATTAGATATACAGAAGGCAAAATGCTATTGCAAAAAAGTCTAGGTGACCAATAGGGAAGTGTTTTTGGTATCAGAATACATGTATGGCCCAGATAAAATTGCTTAACTTCTCTGAGTGGGGAGAGGGAAGGAAATGGTTTGAATTTTATAATTTTGGAAAATGTATATTGCAAATTATTATTACATGAAATTGGGAACATAAAATATATTTTAAATAAAAAGAGAAAGAGAGAAAAAGAAGGCATTTCCCAATACTTATTTGTAGATATAGTTGACATTGGCTGTAGAATACTACATATAATAAAATTGGTGTGTGTGTGTGTGTGTGTGTGTGTGTGTGTGTGTGTGTGTGTGTGTTTTAATTTATTGGTTAGTTTTACAAGGATTTTTTCTTCATTAATTTTTTAAAGAAATTTATCACTGGAAGGAATAAGAGGAAGGATATAATGGTAAATGTGGATCATGTAAAAACAAAAGATGTAAATAAGAAGCTATTTTTTTTTTATTTTTAAAAAGTCTAGAGACCATGAACCAGTTATGGGAAGTGGTTGGGAGAAGGGAATGAAAAAAGCAGATAAGGGAGATAAAAATAAATGATGACTTGGAAGCTTTGATCTTTAGTCACAGAAAAAGGGGTAGTCCAATTAATGAAATTCGAGAAATTAGGAGGAAGGAAAGGTTTGCACTTTGCTAAGAACTTTTGTTTTCCAAGGGAAAAAGTTCATTTTGCAAAGTGTTAAGTACATCTAGGTTTGTGAAATGTTCAAAAGGAAATGTCATATAATCATATAATAATTTGGGGAAATGAGCTCTCTTCCTATTATTTCTCCATTCTATAGTGGTGAATAGTCACTGAGATATGGGCAGGATTTAAGGACGTGAGAATTTTTATCAAATTCATGGAAGAAAAATTCCTATTATTGTTTTTAATCCCTAGGAAAAGACATTACCCCTTTCTTTCCAGGTAAGGAAACAAAATCATAAAATGAATGACCTAAGGACTTGTTAAAAATCATAAATATTTTTAAGGATTTAGATCAGTAGGAACTGAGATTCTTACCTATTAGTTCACTATACTGGCCATTATCCTACTCTCCCCTTCTGCATACCCAATTGACCATTACTGGAGTCATGCAGATAGAAAAAGTAGGGAAAAAGTATGCTTATCACAGCTTTAAATCCATTTTTGTGCTCTTCAACATCAATAACTACAATTTTTTTAAATGACATTTGTTCAGATGTTAGTCCATAATATTTTCCAAATAAAAATGAATAATTCATTGTTTCTGAAATAGTCTTAAAAATTGCTCTAGGGCAATGAATATGTAATATTATATTTTTTTCCCTGAGGCTTTGAACTGAGATTCCTTTATGCCTAACCTAGCAGATTTTAAGTGCTGGCTTTTAGTGTTTGATATTATCAGATTTGTTCATTCATAAATATTAAGGAAAGAAACAAGAAGTAACCTAAATCCTGAGGTTTTTTAATTGGAAATATCATTATATTTTTGTAAGACTTTGAGTTAGCATGGAGTAATGGATAGAGAGTAGACCTCATACTCAAAAAGATCAAAGTTCAAATCTTGCCATACTTCTATTGACCATGACCAAGACACTTATTCTCTATTTTCCTGATAATTCTTTAAGTGTATACATTTTGAATCAAGTGTCAAACTGCACTAGTATAGATAGACTTGTTTATTTTGTTTTGTATTTTTCCCTTTTAGGGACTTTACCATATAATTGAAAACTAAAGTTGAGTCTCAACCCTCTATCTCTAACCCACTTGATAGGAGTCTGAGGGATCTGATCTTTGGGCTTAACTAATCATAGATGTTGACTAATGAAGATGGGAATACATTTAGGTTTACTTATTAATTGAGCAACATATTCTCTTTGGTATAGTGGTGAATCTTAGTTCAGTCTTAAAGAGTTTGGACTAATGAATATGTAATCAAAGACATATTCCTTTATGTGTTATAAGAGTGAAGGCATTCACATTTTAGCAGGCTTTTATTTGATCAACACTTCATTTTACTGTTATAACTCCTCTGCAAAAGTCAGTAAGAATAGTCATAGCCTACGGGGTAATTTGCTCAAAAAGGAATGGCATATGGTAGATTTGATGAAATGACCTAATTTGAGACTTTCCTTATCAGAACTTTCATCATCATCACCATCATTATTCTCTTCACTTTTGGAACATCCCTTAAACATTCCTGCCTCTCAAATCTTTTTTTTTTCTCTTTTTAAACATCATTCCTTCTCCAATGTTTTGGCCATACCAGCAAAACTTCACTATTATGAATTTCCATAGAATTCATTATATGTGTTTGATTTGACTGTTAATAATATTGCATCTTGTTCTGTAATCATTATTTTTAAATGTATAAGCTGTATTTCTCCAGGATACTATAATGTCCCTGAAAGCAGAGATTCTGTCTTAGATTCTTGTTTTTAAGTTTTAAACTAACATCCAGTATCTTGCCTATAGTAAGCATTCAACAAATACTTAGCATAGTGTTTCTTATTTGTTCATATGATTTTTGTACTATCAGCATGGAGTTGGAAGATGAGTCTTTATCATGTGGTAATAAAGTAGTACCATTTCTGTACCATCCCTACCCCACTCCTCACTTCCAGAGAAATGCCCAATGATAGAGATGACCACATTTCTTGCAAGTGGCCATTAGATCCATGTCCAGTATTAAAACCCATTCTAATTTGGCACAGTGAAGACAGCTCTTCCCAAGTAACCTCCAGAGCATGCTAGACACTAGTCTTACTGATTATTTGGTTACATCCATCTTTTGCAACTTCCCAAAACAATGAAAAATTTGGACCTGAGGGAAGAAAAAAACTACTTATTTGTTTGGGAAAGGAAAACGATATTTTCCTGGCATGACCGAATACCAATATGTGCCTTAAAATACTGGAATTGTTCTTCAGCCCCTGAGAATAGCAGCTCTCTAGTGTTGACACTATTTCTTTGGTATTTATTAGAAAGCAGGGTAAACTATTTAGTGTCTAGAGCATGGAGCTATTTGTAATACAATACAAAGACAATTGCACAGTAAAGCCCCCGTAGCTCCTTTAATGCAAAAGCATCCCAGGGTGTTTTTACATTAGCTAAACAAAGTGTAAGCAGTGTTCAATTAGAGAACATGCCTCACTGAAAAGATAAAAATTTAGATCCAAATGAGTCTATTGACTCTGCTGTTTCAGACTCCAGCTGGGAAAGAATTCTAAATTGACCTGTACGATAGAGAAACCAGAGTGTGTAGATTTTGATGTTAGCATTGAGAGTTTTGTTATCACCATGCCTTTGTGTTTTTGAAATAGCCCATAGACCAACTCAAGCTGATCAGAGACAAAAAGAGGACAATAGCTCAACTGTATAAATGATAACACTGATAAATATCCATGTTCCAAATTGTCAGCTGTTTTATTCTTTAAGTCATCATAAGACAATTTTAAAATCAATTTGATGCTTAACAGAAAACCAATGTAATTCTCTCAGAAGGGGAATAACTCAATGAGGCCACCTTAGCTGTGTTACCATCTGAGCTCCTACATTTTTCACAAATTTGGTGGTTTTTCTCTTTAACAATTTTCAAGAAAACATTGCTCAAATACCACTCATTCAACATCAGCAACAACAAAAATTAATCTCTCCTTTAAAGCATTATTAGATATTTGTTCAAACATTTCCATGGGTTATTTTTGAGCATGAAGATTAAGAATTCTTATTTTTTGATGTAATTCAGTGGCAACATAGTTTAGGGTAATTTAATGCTGGATTTGGACTCAGTGCTCTTAGATTCCAATTCTGGTTTTGTCACTATTTGCAAGTTTTTTAATTTCTCAGGGCCTCAATTACTTCATCTGTAAAAATAAAGGGGTCAGATAGGGATGAATATTATAAAATTGTGTTTCAGGTAAAGTATATCTTCTTTATTAGCTACAGTAGCCACCTATATCATTTTCTTCTCCTCCACGATACACCCCACAGTCCTTAGTTTTTGTCAGTGCTTAGTTAAGTTGCCTCCTCTTACTGAAAGTTTTTTTCCTTGCCCCTCAGTTGTAATGCTTTTTCTCTCCTTGAGATACTTCAAATAAATGCAGCACCTCTGACAAGGCTTCAGATACTAATGAAATGGGTTGCAGAAAAAAAAAGTTCATGAGATTAATATGGTTTGGACATGTTTTGGGAAGAGAGAATATGAAAAGTGGCAGTTCAGGGAGCTTGAAAAGAAAATAGGTGAAGGTGGGAAGGTGGAAGATCCAGTTGATAAGAGAAAGTTATTCCGTAGGAAGCACAGAAGGGGCTGTATCTATATTTCTGTGTTGGTATTGTAAAATTTAAACTAATATCCAATAGCTCAAAAATATTATATTTTGTAAAGTTTACTAATAATCACGTGAAGTAGAAAATAAACTAAAAGAAATAGAAGTTCAAACCTTATTATCTAACAAAAAGTAAACACACATGTGTAGATTCTTCTGCCTGGCATAAAGCCTGATTTCCCAGCTGTGATAGGGGGAAAAGAGAGTGAGGGGTGGGGTCACACAAAACTTCTATCCTTCCTACATTAGCACTTAATGGGAGAAGCAGCATGGGAAGCTGGGAAAGAGAGTTTCTGGGAAGCAAATTCTAATTATACAGTATTGTATATATTCAGTAGAATATAAGCTCCTTGAGGGCAAGCATTATTTCCATTTTGCTTTTATGTTCCTAAAACTTATGTCTCCCCCCAGCTTCTTAGCAGAGAATTTTGATTCATATTACACTGAAAAAAAAAATTGAGGCCATTCCTGAGAATGGCCATTTTTTCACTCAAATCACTCTAAGCAGATATCTTCTGCTACCATCTCTTCCATCTCATTTCACATAAAGAACTAAATGCCTAAGAGATTTCATTTGTTAAACTTGAAAAAACACAGAACTATTAAATTGTCAGAAAAATCACTCTTTGATAAAGGAAGAAGTTTAGTGCTACAATTTAGGCCTCCTCACCAAGCTTTGCACCATAAACCTACGCAGAGTCCCCAACATAGAATTTAGAAACCCCCAAACTTATAGCCTCATAGGATCTGGTGAACCCCAAGTTTTAAGATTAGCTTGTAAATTGGAGCCACCAAAGCTTGTCCATGTTCTCAGAGAGAATCCATCCTGAAGGGAATCTCTAACTAGCAGTTTCAGACTGAATAATAGACCCAAAGGTAAATGACAATCCCAGTTAGGTGGGGCTAAGCAAATGCTAAATACTCTTTTTCTCTTAGGTAGTCTCCCCCTTTGTATCGGAGACCCTTTCTTCCCTGTCCCAGGATCCCTCAAATAGTATATAGGTCCCCTAAATTATTTTGTTCCTTGGCTGTCCCCCATGCATGGAATGATCTCCTTTCTCATCTCTGCCTCCTACTTCCTGACTACCTTCAAATTTCAAGCAAAATCCCTTATTCTGCAATAAGACTTTCCCAGAACTCCTTAATTCAAGTGTTTTCTTTTAAGACAACCCTCAATTTATCCTGTTCAATGGGTATATGGACTTTGAATGATCACTCTATTGCAAATATTAATGATATGGAAATAGGTTTTGAACAATGATGCATGTAAAACCCAGTGGAATTGCTCATTGGCTCTGGGAGGGGGGAAAGGGAGGGGAGGGGAAGAACATGAATCATGTAACCATGGAAAAATATTCTGAATTAATTACTCAATTAAAACATTAAAATAGAAAAGAAAAAAAATACTACTACTGGGTCTGTATTCCAAAGAACTCAAGTGACAGGGAGAAAGAACGTACTTGTACAAAAATATTTTAGCAAGTAGTGGCAAAGAATTGGAAACTATGGGAGTGTCCATCAGTTGGGGAATGGCTGAACAAATTATGGTATATGGTTCCAAATGGAATACTATTTGACCATAAGAAATGACAAACAGCACGAGGTCTGAAAAACTTGGACTTATATGAACTAATGCAAAGGGAAGTGAACAGAACCAAGAGAATAGTATATATAGTAACAGAAATACTATATGATGATCAGCTGTAAAGGACTAAACTATCATCAGTAAAATAGAGTTGCAAGATTATCCCCAAAGGACTCATGGTAAAACATGGGATGCCCAGCCAAAGAAGGAATTGTTAGTATCTGACTGCAGATCAAAGCATGTAATCTTCCACTTTATTTCCTTCATGATGTTGTATGCGTGGTAGGTATCTTCTCTCACAGCACAGGGAATATGGAAGTATTTATTGCTTGAAAGTACTGATATAATTTATATCAGACTATGTACTGCCTCAGGGAGGGGAGGAAAAGAGGGGGAGAAGACTCTGAATCACAAAATGTCAGAAAATAATTGTCAAGAATGTTATTAAAAAATAAAAGAAAGTTTTTTAAAAGTCTATGGAAGAATGAGTGTTCTCCAAGGCTCTGTCCTGGGCCCTCTTCTTTTGCTTTCTAATGTATTTCACTTAGTAACAAGGTGGGGGAAAGAAGAATAGAGGATCATTAGAAAATAAAGGCAAAGAGAGGAAGTTCTACCCAACAGACTGCCACTAGGAACATTGACATTCCACCAAAGAGAGAATCCAGTCCTTGATCATGACTATTCTGCTAACACATAAGTGAATCCTAGCCATGTTTGTCTGTCTTGGAAAGTTGAGTTTTCATGTTGTAAATGTCCTTCTGATAATCCTGAATATGAATATCATTTATGTGGAATTTTCTTTGAATGCTCCCTGCATTTTTAAGATTAAATTATATTAAAATCTGTCAAGGTAACCTACCCTGAAAGGATGTTAATAATGACAAGCATGTACATAAAGGACTGACTATTCCCTTTTATTTCAGACTCTACTAGGCATATATTCTCAAGGGAGAGGGCAAGATCATTTATTTAAGAGGAATTCAAATAAAGGAATTTAAACACTATTCAGCAAGCCAGCCATTGAGGACAGAGTGGCAGACAGGAAATCCAAAACCAGTTATACAATAAAGAAGGGTAAGGGAACCATTCTACTGTGGCATGGCTTCTAGTTTGACATTTTCTTATTTCTCTGGTTTCCTACAATGAGAAGAGGAGAAAATTAATGGAAATTGTTTTCCTATGTCTCATAGGCTTCTATGCTCATATCCACCTAATGTTTGAATTGTAAAGCATCTTGTTGCAGTGGGACCAGCATTAGCAGCTCATCATTCATATAAGATTACTGCCAACTAATGCAATAAAATAAGGAAACTAGAATAGGATATTTCCTAGAAGTCCACTGATTTGAGCCAATATAGCTCCAGTTTCTACAGTACATTCTCACAAGCAATGAAAAACCTAAGAGGCCCTTTTGTGGCTTTTCTATGGGATTTATGTCACATTTTGTGACATTTTCTGGGTTTTCCCTAGTTATTTTTTTCAAAACTTGGGTTGTTTTGAATTCTCAGAAATCATCATAACAAGCATGATTTCATTCCCATAATCCTCCAGATATTTGGGATTGTCTTTATTTGAAGAGTTTTTCTAAGAGGTATCATAGTCCTCAGACATTATTCTAGAGCTAGAAATAGTTTGGGCAAAGGCCTAGTGCCACTATGATCAAACAGAAGCTTCAAAGAATCAGAGCCTAACACACCAAACCTCACATGGAACCAAGTGACTTCTCTGTGACCACATCTGGGTTGGCTCATTCCCTACCACCCTGGGATGTAAGTCTTAAGAGAAGTTAACATACATTTATTAAACACTTACTATATGCCAGTCTCTTTGTTAGGCACCGGAAATTTCAAAAAAGGGAGGGGGGGCAAAAATTGTTCCTCAAACTTGAGGAGATCATAATCTAATAGGGGGTCCAACATGGAAACATCTGTATATAAACAAGAAACATGCAGGATAAATTAGAGAGATAACAGAGGGAAGGCACTAACATTAATGAGGGATGAGGAAATTATTCCCCCATTCTTTAGATGAGATTTTAGCTAGGATTTGAAGGTGGTGAGAGGGGCCAGGAAACAGGGCTGAGGAGGGAAAAAATTCCAGGGATGGTGGACAGCCAATTGAAAGGTCAGAGAGTTTAGACATGGAATGTTTTGTTTGAGGAAAAGCAAGAAAGTCATTGTCACTGGATCAGCCTGCATAGAGAAGAATTCAGTACAGGACAACTGGAAGCATAGAAAGAGGCTAGTCTATGAAATATTTATTCTCCTTATTTACTGGCACTTCTTTTCCCACTGCCAACATGCTTAGGTCTACCCTATCAAACCAACCAGCAAACTCTTTCATTTGGCCTGCCATTCTCTCAAGCTGTAATCATACAACTCTCATTTCTTTCACTGCCTAAGTCCTAGATATGATGTTCTGTGTTTCTTGCCTCCACTTCCTCACGTCTCATCTTTTTGTGATCTATCTTCCACTAGTTGACTGAAACTGTTACATCCATGATTACCAGTAATGCCTTAACTGTCCTTTCACACACACACACACACACACACACACACACACACACACACAAACACACACACACACAAACACAAACACACCAACTATTTAGTATAGTTTTTAAGAGTTTCAAAATTCTAGCTCATGTCTCCTTATTCAGCTTTATTTTATACCAGCCCCCCGTTCTGAGAACTCTATTACAACCAAACACAATTGTTTCCCTGAGTCCAGAAACATCCTATACTCTTGATTCCATTTATATTCACCAATACCAGCAAGAATACATATTGTTGCATGAATTTTCAGTATTAATGAGGATAAAATGAGGCTTCTTTTGCTGCCCCTTTTTCCGCAGCTGTTGCTGAGCATTCCTCAGTGGGATGATTTCCTGGACCTATGTAATAATACATTGGTGAAAATGTGAAAATCCCCAGAGAAAAGGCAAGATGAATTTTTCATCTATGCCTTTCTAAACTTATCTTCTGATCTCTCTCTCTGCTCCTTCAATTTTTTTCTTAAACCCTTACCTTCTGTCTTAGAATCAATACTGTGTATTGGTTCCAAGGCAGAAGAGTAGTAACAGCTACAGCAATGGGAGTTAAGTGATTTGCCCAGGGTCACAGAGCTGGGAAGTGTCTGAGGCCAGATTTGAACCCAGGACCTCCCATCTCTAGGCCTGGCTCTCTATCCACTAAGCTACCCAGCTGCCCCCTGCTCCTTCATTCTTGATCCAGCAGTGTTTTATTGATTAGGAATAGTAACCTTGTCTGTAGTTGGTTCTTTTTTCTTGTTCTTTTTTACTTATATACAATATTTATATCCTCATGTTGCATAAGTCTTTAATTCAAACTTATGCATCAAAAAGGTAATTAGCTCACATAAACATAGTATTTCCCAATAATGTAAGCACACCAAAGTCAAACAGATGATAGACAAAAACTGAAAACAGTTTTAAAGTATATCTGGGCATGTCTTTCTTTGCTTAGTCTTTTCAAAATGAGGGTTTGCATTTACAGTTATATTCATTGGTTTTCTGGTAATTTACTAGTGTTGTACTTGGCATTTACTTTCCTAGGCCTTAATTTAGCTATCCCAAAATATTCTGCTAGCCCATGAAAGTGTCTGAAGCAAGGGCAGTGGAATGCTTAGTGTCAGATCAGACATAAAGGATGCTTAGATCATCTACAGTATCCTGGGCCCTCCCCAGTGGATTTGACTCTTGTATTGCCAATGGACTTCAGTGATTCTGGAAGAAAGAGCAATGTTAACGACTTTATACAGTTCTACTTCACTTAAATCCAGTTTGAAGGTAATACAAGGTATCATCCTGAGATGTCCTTAGTCCTTTAAGGATGAACAACAAACAATACCTAAGTGGCAGATGACTAGAGATGGAGTATAGTCCAGTTCAAGGGTGAAGGGAAGAATCCATATCAATATGTAAATATTTCTCTTATAACTCAAAGACTTAAGTTTTCATTTATGTGAGTACTTCATTCACTGACACAGATCACAATGCCAATGTGGTTTAGCAGTTCAAAGTCAAGAGTTACCATGAGTGAAAATGTTTAATCATACTGGCATAGGGACTTTCCAATATTAGCTAGATCATCTACTTGGCTGTTTTTTTCTATTCTGAAATCCTTTCTAGATGAGAATATCTCAGATCTTCGAAACTCTTTTTCTCTTTTTTCTTGAATGCATGAAGTCCAATCCCATTCCACAAAGAAGCATCGATGAAAAAGTTTACTGGAGGAAGTGCAATGTTCAGACACTGCACTCTCAAAGACAATTTGTCACGTGTAGTCCAGTGAAAAGAATACTGGACTGGGAGTCTGGAGAGAAAGCTCTTACCTCCAGGCTGGTTGAGTTGTTTTGGGGAAGTCTTTTAAGGACTTGTGTCTTCATCTCTTAAATAAGAGGATTTGACTACCTGGCAGCTAGATGGTATAGAAGAGCTCTGAACTGCAGCCATATCCAAATCTGTATTCAGACTCTTATTAGTTGTGGAAATCTATACAAGCCACCTAATCTCTGTCTGCTTAGTTTTCTCCTGTAAAAAATGGCCATAATCACAGTATCTATCCCCTAGGAATCTTTTGAGGATAAAATGAGATAATCTTTGTAAAGTGCTTTGCAAACTACAATACTGTATAAATGCTTACTATTATTATCTCTAAAATATCCTCTAGCACTATGTTATAGATTATCATGTTGCTTTTTGTTTCTTTCAATAATTTGGATACTTTTGGCCTCACTTCTGAATAATTGCAAAGGGAACATGAATATGCTCTCTGGATCCACTAGGCTTTGGTTTTCTCATGTCTATAACCTAAGTCTAGAAATTCTTCCATATATATATATATATATATATATATATATGTATGTATTCTTTCCTTCAAGCAGCATGAATAAAACACCTGTAGCATTTTAATCTCTGTATTGTAGGAATGATTTATTACATTCGGATTTTCATTGTATCCCTGTTAAGGGCTGGAAGCCCATGGGTAAAGTAAACATTTCTACCATGTGGAAACATGCCCTAAAGAGTCCAGAACATATGTCAAGAACATAACTATAGAACTAGTGTTGCTTGAAAAATAGTTTTGCTCTATTAATGATCCTTGAATTTTTGAATTCTCAATGTAGCCACATGATTAATTTGTTCTACCTTAACTCTAGGTGACTGCCTTCTAAATGCTTTTTAATTTTAAGATATTTATGTAATAATTAAAATGCAATTCATCAGGTTTGGAGAGTGCTTACAATAAATATTTTTGAGTGTTTCAGGTAATGGATGGTTTCGCAGTTTATCCTAATAAAAACCCTTAATTCGTCTCTACCTCTCATATCATCTTAATTCAGCACATAATTTATATGACAATTCTCATAAGCAAACATGTACATGATAGAAATACTGGTTTTAAAAGGGAATAATTTGAGATTACTTTGTAACCTATTACATCCTGTAATTTTGCCAAATATTTTCATTAAAAATTGAAGTATGTGCATGTAGATACATACCCACCACATAAACAAATATGCAAGAAAAAAAAGAAAAGCAAGACGGAAAAGAAAAGGAAAGGAAGAGACTGTCTAAAATCATTTGTCTGTAGAAAGGGCTTTCCATCAGGTTAGGTATAGATGAATGAGTGGACAGTCTTATTGTCCTTTCTTAATCAGTTTAACCATCTTGAAAAATTGAGGTAGTTAGGCAGCCCACAGAGTATTAAGGACTTAAGTGAGGCTTATTAATTTCTTTCAACTTTTTGAATCCAGTTGTATATATTGTCCCCTGCCTTTGACTGAAAAATTTTACTCTTAAATAATTAAATTGTTTTGAAATTACTTTAAATTTACTTGGTTACTAAAATTTTGAGGGAGAAAAAATTATTCTCAGACAGAGCTTTGATAGCCTTAACATTGTAAAATGTCATAACTGAAAGGAACCCCAGTGAGTTATCTGGTCCTGCTTCCTTGACTCAGACAGGCTGATACTGAAACTATCTGAGAATTATAGTTCTCGAGCCTATTTTAAAAGATTTCCAGACATTGTTTCTTTGAGCTACTTTGGTAGCTAACCTGTGACAGTGTTTATTCTTCTTTCAGTCTAAAAATTAAACCTTTTTCTGTAATATAATTTTATATTATCTTCTTTATCATCATGAAGAAAAAATGGTATATATAAATATCTTTCTTATAATAATTTTTCCATATAGGAAGACATTTATTAAGTCAGTTCTGTTTCTCCTTATTTAGAAAGACAAGTCAGTTTCTTTCTTAGAGGACCTTTTTTTTTAAAATTTTGTTCTTTATATATATATATATATTTTTTTTTCTTTCTTTGTAACTTTTCCAACTTGTCTATTGTCGCTCTTAGGCTGATATCATCATGGAAATACAGACATAAATTTCAATAAGATTTTAATTTAGAAGAAGGAGGAATTATGCAATAATTCAGCTCAATTCATTTTTTAGTTTATATATAACCAAAACAAAAGAGAAATTTGAGAGCACTTTATTTGTGGATTAATACTCTTAATGGTTGATTGAATGTCTTCTCAGAAGTCTGAGTGAATTCTAGAGCCTGGGATGCTGAATTCCTGGTCTTTAATTTACAATTAGCATGATAGTGACATCCCCTAAAGAACACTAGTTCCAATAGAAATTTCAATTTCACCACTTTCCAATTCTGTCTTTCAATTATTCATATAGCATGGTTATTTTAGGGAGCAGATAGAAAAGAATAAATAGGCAAAGTGGTTTGATTGGTTTAAAGTTGCTGAATCTTAAAATTCAGAGACAGTGTACAGGTTTTTAGTAACCCTTGAGTTTATCTCAAAAGATTTTTACTTTATTTTATTTTTATTTGCAGAATGTTCATGATTCTTTTGCATCCTTAAAAATGTGGGAAAGAGGAAGAGGGGAAGAGAGATGACAGAGGAAAAAAGAGAAAGAGAGGGAGGGCAGGAAGGAAAGAAGAAAAGGAAAAGAGAGAAAAAATGGAGTAAGCTCAGAAAAATTTTGAAGGAGAACCATATGAGACAGATACAAAATAAACTAGTGAAAGACAAAATCCTTTAGGAACTTGGTTAATCTATGATTGCAGCTTAAAGAACTATAAATTTGAAAGAAGTTTGTACAGTGCTCCTGTCAGAGAATATTTTGGGACTATGGGCTCAAATATTTCTCAGAACATGTTCTAATTTCTTTTGCTTTATATGGTCACATTCAGGAAAATTTCTGCCAGGTTCCATTCAATATACAGAGCTTTACTTCCCCTCTTTTAGCACACAATTCAATGTATTTTTCAAGATCAAAATAACAGGAGAGGTGGAAGAGGGAGACAGAAAGACATACATGGACAGAGATTATGATTATTACTAGCATTAGAGTGAGGAAAGTCCTTTGAATAATGAAGAAATCAAGATTTTAGAAGTAATAGAGAAGAAATAGAGGTACACAGTGTAGGCAGATTTTCAAAGCATTAATAAAGAAAGAAAGATTGTAGTTAGGATTATAGATTACAATGACAGAATTTAGTGAGGGTTTCTTTCTTTTTTGGAGGGGCAAGATTTTTGTGTTGTTCTTAAAGATAAGAAGGGGGAAGTTGTAGTCAGCAGAAAAGGAACCAGTATATGTGTGTGTGCATATGTTTTTATGTATACATTCATACACATACATATATATATATATACATATATGTATAAATTTAAGATGAGTGAAGGAGGATGTGGGGGTAGGAGTAATCTTTTGAAGAGGATGGGGAAGGATGGGATTAAGGATTTGACTTTAGAAGTAAAAGGGTCACCTCTTAGAGAATGGTATAGAAGGAAGTGATGAGGGATGGTATCTAGGTTAAATGAAATGAAGAAAAATGGAAAAGAGGAAATTTTATTTATTATTTTTAATATTACAACTCATATATTAATGTATAATATTTATACATAAATATTACATGTTTATTATTATAAAATTTATTAGCAAATGGCAAAATATTAAGGTAAAGTCTTCTAACTAAGAGGAGGCAAAGAAGGTGTGTGGTAACAGGCTTAAGGAAAGAATGAAATCCTTCCACAGTCACTGTGCTTATTGCAACAGAGAAACAACAGGGGAGTAAAGTAAAAGGATTAACTTGGTTCAGTGAGGATCCAATTGAAATTAGATAATAAAACATTTATAGTGGTCCTTGTTTCATGCCTTCCCACAACTTGGTTCAGGAATACTTCAGAGGGACCAAAGGATATACCTGTATACTTCTTTCCACAACCTTTCTAATGTATTTTTTAAACATTTATTAATATTCATTTTTAACATGGTTACATGATTCATGCTCCTACTTTCCCCTTCATCCCCCCGCACCCCCCCCCACCTATGGCCGATGCACATTTCCACTGGTTTTATCATGTGTCATTGATCAAAACCTATTTCCAAAATGTTGATAATTGCATTGGTGTGGTAGTTTCAAGTCTACATCCCCAATCATGTTCTCCTCAACCCATGCGTTCAAGCAGTTGTTTTTCTTATACGTTTCCTCTCCTGCAGTTCTTCCTCTGAATGTGGGTAGCATCTTTTCCATAAATCCCTCAGAGCTGTCCTGTGTCATTGCATTGCTGCTGGTACAGAAGTCCATTACATTCAATTTTACCATAGTATATCAGTCTCTGTGTACAATGTTCTGGCTCTGCTCCTTTCACTCTGCATCAGTTCCTGGAGGTCTTTCCAGTTCACCTGGAACTCTTCCAGTTTATTATTCCTTTGAGCGCAATAGTATTCCATCACCAGCATATACCACAATTTGTTCAGCCATTCCCCAGTTGAAGGGCATATCCTCCTTTTCCAGTTTTTTTGCCACCACAAAAAGCACAACTATAAATATTTTCGTACAAGTCTGTTTATCTATGATCTCTTTGGGGTACAAACCCAACAATGGTATGGCTGGATCAAACGGCAGGCATTTTTTTATAGCCCTTTGAGCATAGTTCCAAATTGCCATCCAGAATGGTTGGATCATTTCACAACTCCACCAGCAATGCATTAATGTCCCAATTTTGCCACTCCAGCATTCATTACTCTCCCCTTCTTTCATTTTAGCCAATCTGCTAGGTGTGAGGTGATACTTCAGAGTTGTTTTGATTTGCATTTCTCCAATTATTAGAGATTTAGAACACTTTCTCATGTGCTTATTGATACTTTTGATTTCTTTACCTGAAAATTGCCTATTCATGTCTCTTGCCCATTTATCAATTGGGGAATGACTTGAATTTTTTTATACAATTGATTTAACTCCTTGTATATTTGAGTAATTAGACCCCTGTCAGAGTTTTTTGTTATAAAGATTTTTTTTCCCAATTTGTTGTTTCCCTTCTGATTTTGACTACATTGTTTTTGTTTGTACAAAAGCTTTTTAGTTTAATATAATCAAAACCAATTCACCCTTTCTAATTTAAACCCTCATCCTGCCTTGTTTCCTGTCCTTGGAATTGCCTTCCAGTAGTTTTCTCTGCCTCAAGTCTCTCTCTCTTCTCCAAACCATCCTGTTCATAGTGACAAGCTGATATTCCTAAAGTATATATTTTACCTTGTCACTCCCCTACTTAAGAAATTTCAGTGACTCTCATTTCTAGAATAAAATACAAAATACTTTGTCATTTAAACTTTTCAACAATTTAACTTCTGCTTATCTTTCCAGGCCTTTTACAAATCATGCCCATTCATGTTCTCTGAGTAATGTTCCATCTCTCACTTCTGTCTTGATGCTGTCCCTTTCTTGGTGTTGTTTTTCTTTCTCACATGTTCTTCTTAAAACCCTACCTCTGGTTAAGAAGAATCAGTCTAAGTCTTAGCTCCCATATAAAGCCTTTCCTGTTTCTCCCAGTTGTGAGTCTCTTCAATCCATTCCCTTCCACGTCTTCACCTCTGGTTTTCCATGGCTTCTTTCAAGTCCTATCTAAAATCCCACCTTCTACAGGAAGTCTTTACTTGTGCTATTTAATTCTTAAGATGATTTCCCTCTGTTCATTACTTCTAATTAATATTGTTAATAGTTTGTTTGAACATAGATGCTTTCATATTGTTCCCTGTTAGGTTGTAGGCTCCTAGAGATGAGGAATTATCTTTTGTCTTTTTATCCCTGGGTTTAGCACATTGCCTGGCACAAAGTAAATACTTAATAAATGCTTATTGACTAAATAATTGGCTATAGTTTATATTTACATAACTTTGTATATTTTGTATCAGACTAGTAAAATGGAATGTTCTTGAGAGCAAAGATTGTCAGATATTTTTTTTTTATTTCTTTGAATCACTTAGCCTAGCACAATGCCCATCAGGCACATAAATGCTTGTTTAATTGAATCAAATTTGTTATGTTTTAATTGTCATACAGATAATTTACTCAGGTAGCTATTGTTCTATTTTATTCCTCTTTCATACTAACCATTACACACTTATTATTCAGTCCCTTGAAATCTAGCTTTTATCACACTATCACTCTAACTGCTAGACATGTACAATATTCTAATTAGCAGATCTAAGTCTTTTCTTAGCCTCCATGATTAATGACCTTTTAGCTGCATGGGACACTTTTGACTACTTCCTTCTTTCTGAAATTTTTTTTCCCTAGGATGTTTATCAATAGTTCATTGTCTATGTGTGTGTTTAATCTGCCTGGTCATAGATATTCAGCAAAACCATACCTTCTGTCTTAGTATCACTTCTAAGATACAAGAGGAATATGGACTAGGCTCTTGGGATTAAGTGACCTGCTGAGGGCCACAACTAATAAGTATCTGAGGCCAGATTTGAAACTAGGTCCTCCAGACTCCAGGCCTGCTACTCTATGAACTAAGCTACTTAGTTACTGTCATAGCAACCTTTGTCCATATTGATTTGGGAATTTCTCATTTCAGTAACTCGGATGCTTTTTCTATTTCAAGTACAAAGAATATTTTGGGGTTCAATTATTGTCCACTATCTCTTCCTCTTATCTGCCCTTCTTCTGTATTGATGCTTTTAAGTCTCTTCATGTGTGATATTCTACCTCCAACTTTTCCTCCTTTTCCCTTTTCCTAGTATATTACTTTCTTATCCCTTGATTTTTTTGTGCATATTATTCCATCATATTCAACTAAATCCCTGTTCTTCATCTAAATATATTCCTTTTCATTGTCTTAATAGTGATAAAGTTTTAAGTATCTCTTGTACCTTAAATATCCTAAGTACATTAGGTATCTTAGGTCTTTCAAGTATCAAAGATACCTTAAGCATGTTAGTTATCATCTTATTAGTAATTCAATCACGTTAACACCATTGTTTTACTTTATTACCTTAAAATATCATCAGTATCTCAAATATCTCTTGTAAAGTATCTTAAGTACACTAGTTATCACTTTCCCATGCAAAGATGTGATTGGTTTAAACGCCCCCATTCCCTTGAATTCTTTTCTCTTTGCCTTTAATGTTTCTTTTATCTTGAATTTGATCATTTAATTTTTTATTAATCTCTGCTCATTTCATTAGGAATGCCTAGAATTTCTCTATTTCATTAAATATTCATTTCTTTGCCTGGAATATTATGCTTAGTTTTGCTGTGTAGGTTATTTTGTGGTATAGGTCTAGATCTTTTGTCTTATAGATTATCACATGCCATGTCTTCTGACTCTTTAATGTAGAACCTACTAAGTCCTGTGTAATCTAATTGTGGTTCCATAATATTTGAATTCTTTTTCTGGCTGCTTGTAGTACTTTCTCTTTGACATGGGAGTTCTGGAATTTGTCTATAATTATTCTGGGATTTTTAACTTTGGGATTTCTTTCACAAAGCCATTCAAGATTCTCCTTTTCTTCAGGAACATCAGGGAAGTATTTCCTGATAATTTTTTTCAATATGACGTCTAGGTTCCTTTTTTGATCATGGCTTTCAGAAAATCCAGTAATTATTAGATTCTCTCTCCCATATCTATTTTCCAGTTCATTTGTTTTTCAGTGGAAAATTTCAAATTTTCTGCTATTTTATCATCCTTTTGAATTTATTTTATTGTTTCCTTTTGTCTTATGATGTTGTTAGCTTCCATTTGTCCAATTCTATTTTTTAAGGAGTCATTGTCTTTTTTGAGTCTTTGTACTTTCTTAGGGAGTTTTTTCATTTTTAAGGGAACTTTTTGTCAGTAAGTTTTTTATCTAACTTGTTGATTTTTTATATCATTTTCCATCTATCATTTAGAAATCATTATTCCTATCATTTCTATAATTAATTCCATCATTTAGAAAATTCTAGAATTTTCAAATTTCTAAGTTATGTTTTATTTGTTTTTCTATCCTTTTTTGGAGCTTTTGTAGGAGTTCATTTTGGGTTTGACAGACTTTCACATTTTCCTTTGAGGCTTCATACATTTTCATTTTTGTATTGTCATCCTTTCCTAAGCTTGTATTTTGATAATCTCTCTTGTTTAGGTATTTTTCTGTTATCAGGCTTTTTCTATCTTTTACTAATTTGGGACTAATTTTTTTTCTCTTGATTCTGTTTTCAATACTTAAGGTTAGCACTGCTACTGAAGTGGAGGGAGTTCTTTCCTGTATTTTTACTTTGCCTGGGAATGGCTCAGCTGTTTTTGTCTCAGTTTTTCTTTGACAGAATAAGCACTCTGTAGAGCTGACATAGTTGGCCTTCTGTGTGGAGCTTTGTAACTATTCAGTACAGCTGGTTCAAGTTGGGTTCTGCTCTACACTGCTGAGGCTGTCAGGCTGAATTCTTCCCACTGCTGCCTACTCTGGGTTGGCCCCAACTTCTTTTCTAGATGGACTTTGATGGGTTACTTTTTTCTTGCCGCTATTTGTTCTGTATTATATTGGTTTCTGCTCTTATCCTACTTAGGCTAGACCAAGTCAGCTGTGCTCTTCCCCCTGCTTCTTGCTCTCTATCATATCTGAGTTTCATTGAGGCTTAGTCAGTGCTTGCTCCTCCTACTGAAGTGATATTTGTTCTCTTTGCTGTCTTTCTATGTTGTTGTGGACCAGAGCAATGCTTCACCACTTGTTCTGTTGTTTTTCTCATGCAGTATTAATTTTGAGGAGATTTTCTTCTTCTCTGACCATTTGGCGGATGGTTGATAGGCTTCCAGTGTTGCTTACTTCACCATCTAGGTCTCAACTCTTCAGAATTCACCAACTCAGTCACCAGAGTCAATAGGCTACATAGTACCTGCTGCTGATGCTGTATCATCCACAAAGTATAACTTCTAAAAAAAAACAACACTAAAAATTACAGAACCATTTCAATGGCACTAGCAAATAAAAATGTATTGAAATGAACTCAAATTATTTAGCTTTTTTACCCTTGTCAAAAGAAATCTACTAATTCCTAATGAAGGCATAGAATATTTTCTTAAGTTAATACTTGTTAAGGAGAACATTTAATGAATATGCGGAATGTTCTTAACTGTTGTAGATATCAGCAAGCTACTGGAAGTTCCTGAAACACATTTGTCCAAACTGATGCTTTTGCTTACATTATTACTTCTGGCTGAAATGCCTTCTACTTGCATCCTTGAAAATACTACTCATTCTTCATGCCTTATTTTGAATAATACTCGCTCCATGAAGTCATCTCTAATTCTCCCTTTCCTTCAGCTAGAACATATATCTCCTCCTTCTTGTTTCTATTGCATTTTCCTTGTATGATTATATAGAACATGCCATATTTTTACTTGTAATTGTATATATGTGTACATCTTCTTATCCTCCCAGTTAGATTATGTTTCTTGAACAAAAGACTATATTTTTTTATCTTTGTGGCCTCAATGCTTTTCATATAGTAGACATATATATATATTAATTTTAGTTGCCTTATATTTAGGTTTGGGCTTGTGATCTATGTGTTCTTACCTATGTAAACTACCTATATAGTAGATGAAAGAAATGATAGGCAATTGAATATGGAGTTTAAAAAAAAGTAGCATGGACCTGTAAAAAACAGTTTTCTGTATGCTAAAGTTCAGAATGATTTGGAGCTGCTTATGGATGCTAAAGACATACCAGAGGATTTTTCTCTCTTTAAAAACGTTTATTATATATTTTTACATTATATTCATTTCCCAGTATTTCTGCCCTCAACAAATATACCACTTTAATATACAAAGATATCCCATATAAAAGGGGACTTCTCAAAGCTCTACTGAAGACAATAAGAACATTAAAGATGGAATAATGATAATGAATTTGGAATGGAGATAGCATTATTTGATTTCATTTTGCTTGTTTTCACTACCATAAACAATTAATAGAGAGCTAAAATTCATCAACAAATTAAATATGTATTAAATAGCAACTATGTCAGTGGCTTTTGACACCAAAGATAACTTGGAAAATAGTGATACAGTACCTAATTGCCTTGAATTAATTTAAAACATCAGACTGAATCAAACTAAGTGCTAGGATATAAAAACAACTGGGATATCACTTACAATCTGTTGTCAATGATATTTTTAAAATTATGAAAAATAGGAAATAGTCCAAAAATCTTCAGATTTCTTAGAAGATAGCAGAAAGAAGATGCTTTATGAACCCTTAGAAAAGGAAGTTGAGACTCCTAATAACAAGACTAGCTTCATTAAAAATAGGTTATACTGGATTAATCTCATTCAACCCAGGGAATGCTGTAGACATAGAATATCTGGATTTCAGCAAAGGATTTGACAGATGTCCTCATACTTTCCTTGTGGAGAAGATGGAAACATATGGTAAAGATGATAACATTCAAGTGAATTTGGAATGGTTAAATGAAAAGCCCTAAAAAGTAGTTATTAATGGATTAATGTCAACTTGGAAGAAATTTCTTTTATTGGAATGATGTTCAACATTTTATCAATGATTTTGATGTAGGAACAGATGGCAAATGACATAAAACTGAGAATGGCAGTTGATCTCCCCTTCCCCAAAATCTTTAAAAGATCTTTGACAATTTGGAATGATGGGCTAATTATAATAAAATTTAATTTCACAAGGATTAATACGAAGCCCTACATTTAGATCCAACAATGAAAGGAACAGTTCAGGATAACATCCTGAATCAGTAAAGTATTAACTTGTTTAGTCTTGAATAACCCTTTTTAATAGATCCATTCTGTTTCCTTATCAAAAGTGGTACAATACCCGGAATCAGGCAGGTTTTAAACCCAGTATTTACTCGGACCCTGGTCAAGCTGAGGATAACCTAACTCTAAATTATCAAAATCACACACTTGAATTTTGGGGCCACAGTTTTTAAAGGGAGAAAAGATGTTCCAGCTTAGTTCATCATGCTCGTGTGATGGGTAACCTTTCCCTTCTAGATATGGACAGAAAGAGAAATCAAGATTCTCCTAGTCTGGTAGTTTTAAATAGGCAGGCTCTTATGGCTATAAAAACCAGTGGAAAAACACTGCTTGTACCCACTTAGCATGATAGAAGAATTCAGAATGTCTCCTTCCAGAAGTAGATCCCTTGAGTCTATAATCTGGGTATCCATTTCTTGGGTGATCTGGACATATTTCAATGATGATTCGTAATTTCTATACATTTTATTTATGCTATATAAATATTATTTTCCTTCATAGAATGTCATTTCTTCGAGGGCAGAGATTATTTCATTTTTGTCTTTAAAGAAATTTCTGGTACCTGAAAAATGTTTATATATTTATTGTCAGCAAGTATTTAAAAATATTTACTTAATTATTAATGAATTTCAAACATGCAAAAAATTAAGTATATTTAAAGACTGGAAGGGGACCCTTGCAACATCTCTCCCCATAAAAAATAATCTCATAGCAAAAAGTAGATTTGTGAACAAATGAAATACTACCTTTTCTAAGAGCCACTTTTTAAAAAATGATATATTAAGAGCCTAAGATATGTTGCTATGAAGCATTATATGATTATATAATACTGTATAAATATGTAATCTGCAATATTATGATTTTGAGGTCACGTAATTTTCTACTTCTTTACATTTGTGGCAAATCAATCTACCAATGAACAATTATTAATTAACTACTTTGTCAAAATATATTCTATATTTTATGGAATTCATAAATATGCTTATTTCTCCATAACCCCATCAGTACTTATTTTTATTGTTTTTAATATTTTTATCAATTTAATAGATATAAAATGGCACTGAAAAATTATTTTAATTTGCATTTCTTTGATTATTTGTCAGACTGCCTATTTGGAAAGGGTTTATTAAAAAGTTTTATTTCCCCCTTAAAAAAATCTGTTTACATCTTTTGACTATTGATCCATTGGCAATTTAAAGTTATCACTGATACTTTTCAAAGTTTCTTATATTTCATTTTCAAGATTTTATTTGTCATCTGTCATAGATTTTATAGATTTTCTACCACCTCTTCTCTTGTCTCATTGCTAATGGCCCCAATGTCTATATATCATTCTTTTAGCCTTAACTCTTCCATTCCTTTCTTGATACTATTGACCTAAAAAAAAAGGGCAGGTAGAACAATTTTTTGTTTGTTTATTTTTATACAGAAACTATCTTTGTTTTTTGGAAAGCTAGGTTACACAATGGAGAGAATACCAGACTTCGCATCAAGAAGACTTTTTTTCCTGAGTTCAGATCCAGACCCAAACATATATTAGGTGTTTGACCACGGGGAAGTCACTAAACTATATTTCCCTCAGTTTCCTTATCTGGAAAATTAGCAGAAGAAGGAAAATAAAAATCTCTCCAATATCTTTGCCAAGAAAACTTCAAATGGGGTCATGAAGAGTCAGATCTGCCTAAAATCACTGAACAACAATAAATTATTTATTTCAAATAATAAGAAACATTACAATCAAAGGCTATCTTTTAGGTAAAAGATTCCACTTAATTTACCTAACCATAAAGTAACCACATTGTCTTTTCTAAGTATCTTCATGTAAATGATTTTTTTCATGCTCAAACCTGAAACAAAATATCACACTTCCTTCTCTCCAAAACCATCTTCTTTAATTCTGTTCTTGATTAATGTATTAACATATTATGTATTCCTTTGAACTCATATCTAATTTTAATTTATAAGTGCTACTATAATAATATTATGGACTGATATAATAAAATATTCCCAGAAAATATTCAATTTTATTAATAGGGCATTTTGTGGAACTCTTTTTTTCTTTAAGTACCTATAATGGATACTATAACCTATTTCTAGCCTTCCAATTTATTATTTAGGTCATTGTTAAAATTAAAAAAAAATTTTATAAAGCCTAGTAATTTTTGGAAGTAATTTTTAATGAAGTTAAAACAAATAAATGGGTATTTTTAATCCACATAATAAGATAGGAACTCATCCTGTAATTTCACTGGTATAGGAAACATCCAAATAATAGAAAATTTCACCTACCAATACATTTTAGAACCTTCCCTTCAACTTGTAGTTTTAGAAAGTATCCTAGAATATTGAGAGCTTAAGCCATTTTTTCAATCATATTGTCAAACTGTGTCAAAGACAAGACTTGAATACAAGTCTTTTTTTGACTCTGAGGTCACCTCTTTAGGCACTGTACTATGCTGCCTTTGTGCCTTTTCATATTGGTTAACAATAACTACCTGTCATTTTAAAAAGAATTGGTAAAAAATGGCATCTTAATATGTAAATCCATTTTTTCATTACTGATATAAAGCAAAGGAACCCAAAAGTATATAGCAAACACTAACATTTTGCCTCTAAGTGCTCACATGCATAAAATAAATGAGGCATGGCTATTGATTGTCTTTGGACTACATTATCTTCACAGGAACTATTAAGAAGGCTTTTCCATCTTCTTTTCATGCCTCATTTTCTCATACTATCTAATGAAGAGCTTCACTTAAACTATAATGTGCTACTCTCTTGGAAGAACATTTTTATGGTACTAAAAAGCTATACTTGTATATTAAGGGCTGTTTTTACTGCTCTGTTTATTGGTTTGTTGCACTGTATAGAATAATAAAATTGTCTAAAGCTGAGTGAAGTTATTTGTTCTTTTAATTAATTTCTTAATTTAAGATTTACTTTGTCCACAATAAACATAATTATGTCCCTCCCAAGAATTAAGTGGCTTGCCTTAATATTGGTGAAATCAAAATAATTTTATTTTTTTATTTAGGAAGAATTTATATCTGAGATGGTGGGATACTTATGGAGAGATTGGATCAATTTTTAGGCATAAAACTTTCATAGGTGCTTGATCCATATAACAAGAACTTTTTCATGGAAATTGGAATTTAATTCATATATTTAGAATGTTATGTTTAACATGTGTTATGGAAATTATGATTGAGATATATGTGGCATGGTCCTGATCTCATGGCTAGGTGGATAATTGAGACATTAGATAATAATCGAAGAGTAATTTGTTTCTTCCCTTTTAATGATATATATTTAAATTTGATTTTTGTTTTGAATATATTTTTACATCAACATTTAAAAAATAGATTAATGCAAAAATTTAAATAGCTAATGATTCCTTTATTAATCAGTATTTATATAAAGAATTTAATGTAAACTAGAATATTTGGCATTTCTGTTCACTGATTTGTCTGTTATCTGGATCAACCATACTGATAAATAATAATGAATTCCTCAAGAATATAAACTGCGTTAAGAATCATAAATGATATATTAAATTTAGATTAGCATCACACTCATTGCTTTAGTGACTATTTCGTGGAGTTGTACCGAAAGTACTTCGTGAACTTAAAGTTTTATTAAACTCAAGAGAATAATGATAGTGGTCATAATTATTGTTGTTGATTATTTGTCTCATTCTGACCTTTTCTGATGGAGTTCAGATAGAATCAATCTGTCCAAGGCAACTATCCTGCTATAATTCTTTTATATTTAATTTTCTTCCAGCTATTGTTGAGGTGGAGGAAATAATTGGTTTTTGTAATTGAATTGAATCTATATTGGTATGTAAGCTCCTCTCTTATAGACTCACAGAAAGTATATTTATGAAAACTACTGTAGCTGACAGGATGATAGGATAGTTTATTGCATAATTTGTTCCTCATTTGTTCCCACATCATTTTAATTTTTTCTATGTCTTTGTCATTCCTCCTTAATAGATAGATTCCAGGCCATAATCTAACAACTCTCCCTGTAGCCTCTAAGAAATGAAGTTATCATTGAAGCATGTCGAGAATTTTTCAATTCTACTTTTTTCCCCAGAGGGGAAGCTCTAGAAGTAATAAATTTGTTAGCTGTAGTATTTTCCCAAAGGCTAGATGCTTGGGAATATAAATATCTTGGGGATATCATTGAAATGCATTCCCAAATAGATACAATTCCCACATAGATACAAAATTATGTTAAATGACTACAGAATCCACTTCCAACATGGAGAGTCTATTATTCTTGATAATAGTTATTGGATTTTTGGTACATTTAAATTCTTTGAAAAGTTGTTACTTAATTATGAATATTACCTACTAAACATAAACCCAACCATATTTGAAAATTATTCTTTTGCTACAGTTAGCAATCACATGTGAAAGTTATCTATGACACTGTTCTAGGTAGACTGAGTTCTTGCCTAAAAGCTGATAAACACATTGACATAGATCTATGAATAAAGAAATAGATTAAACATATTAAGCCAATAGAAAAATCAAAAGTAAAACGCGTATTTTTTTTGTAACTCATAAATGAATACTTCAGATGTTGAGGTGAGAATGAGCAATGTGTAATTATCACAGGCAATGAGAAGAACAGCAGTGGGAGACCTGTGTTTAGGTTATATGGAATAGGTGATCAATAATAATTTCTCTGTGTATTAAAAGCTGTGAGCTAACTTTCCAGTGAACATAGTGATGTGAAAGGTTCTAAAGGAGTCTAGCTTTCCAGCAAACATCCCAGGAAAGAAAGCACCAGTTTGAACAATGATTGAGAAGGCCAAAGAGAAACACCAATAAGGCTCTCCATGTAATCTAAGATGTAGGAGAAGTTGGCCAAAAACCTACAGATTCCTAGAACTGGGTTAAATCAGGGGAGGTGGAAGCTAATGTAAACTCTAGAAAACTGAAACTGGTAGGATCTCAAGTCTTGCACTATTGGAAGAGTAGCAAGAGCCAGAAGATCCTTAATAGGTCATTTCACAGAAAGACAGTAAAACAGCATTTATTAAGTGCCTGCTCTATGCAAGGTACTCTTCCCTCAAAGAGGTTATAGTCTAATTGGGAAGAAAATATGCAAACAAATATATATGAAGCAAGTTATTTGGAGAATAAATAGCAAATGACTAACAAAGAGAAAGGACTAAAATTAAGAGAGTTTAGGAAAGGCTTCTCAGAGAAGGTAGAATTTTAGTTGGGACTTGAAGGAATTCAGAGAAGTCAGTATTTGGAGTGGAAGAAGAAAAAAAACTCCATGTATGGGAGAAAGCCAGAGAAAATGTCCAGAATCAAGAGATGGAGCCAACATGTTTATGGAATAGCCAGGAGGTCAGTGTCAGTGGACTGAAAAATACATAATGGGGAGTAAGGTATAAGAATATGATTCTGAAGGCAATAAAAAGGCTTTTGAATTTATTAAATGGGGAGTAATGTAATCAGACCTGTGGTTTAGGAAAAGCATTTGTGACTTAATGGAGGATAAATTGGTCTGGGGAGAGACTTGATTTACAAACACCTACCAGCAGGATATTGTATTAATCCATACATAAAGTGATGAGAGCCTGTAACTAGAGTGATAGCAGTGTAAGAGGAAAAAGAGGTATAAGGGTATTCAAGAGATGTCATAAAGGTAAAATCAATAGGCCTTGGCAACACCTTGGATATAGAGGTGGAGGTGAGATAATGAAGAATCCAAGATGGGCCCTAGTTTATGAGTTTGAGAAACTGGGAGGATGGTGATCCCTTACAGTTATAAGGAAGATAAGAAGAAGGGAGAGTTTCAGGGTAAAGAAAATGAGTTACATTTTGGGTATATTGAGTTCAATATGTCTACTAGACATACAGATTGAGATGTCTGAAAGGCAGTTGGAGTTGGGAGATTGGAGGTCAGCAGAGAGATTGAGAGAAGATAGGTAGATTTGAGAATCATCAATAGAAAGAGAGTAATTAAACCTTTGGGAACTGATGAGATCACCAAGTGAAGCAATATAGGAGAAGAGCAGAATAGGACATAGGACAGAATCCTGAGGGACACTTATGGTTAGAAGACATGTGGAGGAAGATCCAGCAAAGGAGAGAGAGAAGGAATGGCCAGAGAGGTTGGAAGAGAACTAAGAGAGGATAGTATCTTGAAAACTTAGAGAGAAGAGAATATCAAAGAGGAGAGATTGATGTGTGTCAAAGGCTGCAGAGAGCTCAGGAAAATGAGGAGTGAGAAAAAAGTCATTGAATTTGATAACTAAGAGATCAATAAGTAAAGGAGCAATTCTGGTGGAATGATAAAGTCAAAAGGGAGATTGTAAGTTAAAGAGAGATTGAGGAGAGAATGTGGAGGCATTAAATGTAGACTAGCCTTTTCAAGGAATTTAGCAACAAAGAATAGAAGAGTTCTAGGCTGATAGCTGATAAGAATAGAAAGATGAAGTAAAAGGTTTTTTTTTTCCACGTTGGGGAAACAGGTATACTGTAGGAAATTTAGCTAGGAGAAAAAGATATTGAAAATCACTGAAAATAGGGAAGAAAAGGGGGCAGTATGTTGGAGAAGAATGGATGGAATGGGATCTTATGAACAAGTAGAGATTTGTAAGGAGTAAGGTCTCTTTGTAATGTAAAACAGGTGTAAAGGAGAGGAGTGTAGGAGATGATATCTGAGGGACAGGAAATGAGGAAGAGGGAGTTTATAGTGAATAGACTCAGTTATTTCTGGAAAATATAAGGCAAAATTCTCAACTAAGAAAGTGGAGAAAAAGAAAGTCATGGGAGTTTTGAGAGGGGAAGAAAAGTTTTGGAAAAGACACTATAGAAAGTGGGATAGTATGTTCAAAAAAGGAGGAATAGTAGGATTGCTTAGCAACAGTGAGAGACCAGCTTAGGTTTTATAATATAAATCTGTAGTGTTCACAATAGTTTAATTATTTTCTCCACCCTAATTCAGCAGGACATTTTAGGGAGCAAAAAAGGCAAATGGTAGATATGAATAGCACAAACTTCTAAGAAAGAAGACAGGAATGGGAAGTATTTCGTGGTTAAGCACTTTACAAATATTATCTCATTTGATACTCACAAAACCCATGGAGGTAGGTGCTACTATTATTCACATTTACAGTTAAGAAAACTGAGACAGACAGAGTTTAAATAATTTGCCTTTCGTCACATAGCTAGTAAGTATCTAAGACTATATTTGAACTCAGGTCTTCTTGAGTCAAGTCTCAGTGCTCTCTCCACAGCACCTTTTCTAACAGCCTGAGGAAACAATGACAATACAGTGTCCTATAAACGCAAATTCCAGGAAGTCTTAGACTAGAGTGATCTTTTGCAGCTATTTTGAGGGTAAAATCAGGGGGCAGAGCTGGAGAAATTTAGTAGTGATTGCATTTTTAGTGTATTTCCATTCTTTGAAAAATAAGTATTTAATTATGGATATTATCTTTTAACCTTAAACATTATCTTGAACATATTTGAAAACTACCTTTTTGCTATAGTTATCACACAATCACATGAAAAATGGTTATCCCTGAGACAGTTGAGGAGGGGAGTTGATGGGGATAAGAAGACAAAGATAATCCAAATGCATCATCCATATTGGGCCACCAGAAAATAAAGGCAGACATTAGGGACTAGGGGTAAGTCATCATATCCAAAACTTCAGTGGTAGTGACATATACAAAGGATATAAAAGCAACCCTCATCCAAGAGAGTAGGGAGATGGTTAAGCCTGGTTCTGATATAAAAAGCCAGTCCACGAACTAAGGCTAGAGATATGAATAAATAGTAAAAGAAAAAAATGGGTATAAGAGTAGTTCAGGAGGTTTATCAAGAGGTGAATAAGAAATACTGTACAAGAAATACAAGTAGAACCTCATATTAAAATATCTTGACCTTAAGAACTCCAAATGTTAATTAAATAAAGTAAAATATAAAAAAGAAACTAAATCAAATTTCCAAAGAAAAAAAAGCAAGGAGAATAAATATTTTAGAATAAAAGGTAGAATAAAAAAATTACAATCTATATTATATGACTTGCTTTCTTGGGCAGGGGGAGGACTAGGAAAGACAGAGAACATGGATTGCAAAATGTCAGAAAATGAATATATTTTTTAAATGTATTGACATTAAAAAAAGAATAGAATGTGGAAAACCATACTCAAGTGGTGGACTCTGAGAAGAGAGTGGGGTGGGAGGGAAAGTAGGAAGGGTATAGAAGGGAGGGAGACAGATAGACAGACAGATGGACACAGAAAGACAGAGACAGAGAATTGTATGCACTTTAAAATGCTGGTCTCATATAATTTGACATTCATTGTGAGAGGAATAAATAATATAGCACTTAAAAACTGATGATGTAAAGGTAATTTCTGCCAGATTGCTTACCAGTTTTCCCAGCAAGTCTTTTTCAAATAGAAAATTCTTTGCTAGCTAATTTGTGCCTTTAGGTTACTAAAAACTGGGTTCTTGAGTTCAGTTATCTTAATTCTTCTTAATCTAGTTTATTCTATTAATCAGCTTTCCTATATGTTTAAACCAGGTCAAATGGCTTTGACAATTATTGCATAATGATAGAGTTTAAGTTTTGGAAGTGTTCTTCTTTTATTAATACAATTTTTATTTCCCTTTATATCCTAGATCTTTTGTTTCTGTACATGGTTTTTATTATTTGTGTGACTCTATAAAGCATCTCTTTCATAGTTGCATTGGTACAGCATTAAATTTTTTAATTGTTTTTAGGAGTATTGCCATTTTTATCATATTGGCATGGCCAGCTATGGACAATGAAAACCTGTTCTATTATTTTACTTCTTTATTTCTTTTTTTTCTTTTTTTTTTTAAACCCTTGTACTTCGGTGTATTGTCTCATAGGTGGAAGATTGGTAAGGGTGGGCAATGGGGGTCAAGTGACTTGCCCAGGGTCACACAGCTGGGAAGTGGCTGAGGCCGGGTTTGAACCTAGGACCTCCTGTCTCTAGGCCTGACTCTCACTCCACTGAGCTACCCAGCTGCCCTAGCTTTTTTTTTTTTTTTTATATATTTCTTTTCTAATGGTACATATATGAAGTGTGCTTTGATAGAATGGAAATCCATTCTATTACTGCTTTCTGTATTTTATTATTGCATCTTGGATTTTTCTTTTGCTGTATAAAAATTCTACAGATTTGAACAGAGGAGGTATTGTGTAGGTTGATAGTATAATGAAGCTATTAATTTACTCCATTTCTTTCTCTTACTATTCCGCAGGCTAAGTAAGCCATCAGCAGATAGGAAAATATGTTGTCTTCTCTTTATATGTTAGATATTTTTCTCTTGTTTCTTGTTATCATTTTCAAAACTACATTAAATAACTGCAGTGAAAATGAACATTATTATTTCCATATTTGCTAAGAAAGTTTCTAGTGATTCTCCCCTTCCACATAATGTTAGATTTTGCTTTTATTTGCATACTTATTATATTTTTCAAAATGTTATGCCCATACAATTTAGATTTTTGTTATAAATTAATGTTGTTCTTTGCCAAAAGTTTTTCTACATCTATTGAGGTCATTGTGTGTTTTTAATACGATTAATTTTATTTTTAAATAATATTGAACATTCTCATATTACTGACAATAAGTCCAACTTCACTATAGTGATTTGTGAGGAAAAATAATAAGTTCCCATAGTACTTTGTCAGTATCCTAAAATTGTAATTAATAGTTTAATTCAACATGATTTTTTCTATATTTCTCTTCTTTTGCCTTATATTTCCCTGGGTATTAAATTATTTCATGAAATGATTGATAATAATTTTGTATTACAGTTATTAATTATTCTTTAAAACTTGGCAGAATTCTCTTGTAAATCGATTTGATACTCACCATTACCAGCAGACCAACTTTAAATAGTCCCTTCTTTACAACTAGTTCAGTTTCCTATTCTGACATTGGATTATTTGAGAAATTTATTTGTTGATCTGACTTTGCCTTTAGTTATATCCTAAGAACTTAACAATGGAAGGCACATAGTAAGAAATTAAGAAATGGTTTTTGACTTAATAATGCTTGTTGAATAACTTTTCCTGTGAATGTTTTATATTTTTGTTGATAATTCTCAATTTATTTTGAATTTCTAGTTTTGTTGGAATGTGTATAGTTGAGAGTTGGACAATTTAAATTTTTTCTTCTCTTAGGTAGTGTCACTTTGTTCATTTTAAGTGAAATTTTTCCTTCTTTGACTTAGTTAAGTAGATAGAAGTTTATCAATTTTGTTAGTCTTTTCAAAGAATTAACTTTTATTTTTTGTCAGTTTTTTATTTGATTTTCTATTCTGAATCTTGAGTTTATTTCTTTTTTTCTAATTTAAAAAATTCTACCTTTTACTTTTAAAATCTTTTTTCTGTTTTGTTAGCACTTATTTTAATGGATTAACTTTTTGTTCTATGTATTTCTTTAGTTGCATATGCAAGCTGGTATGACATCTGATCCTTATTGTCTTCTAATAGTTATTGTTTTTGTTTTGTTCTTTGAGGAAAATGGTGGCACTATTAGGCTCAGAGTTAAGAAGACATGAATTGAAATCTGGCTTCCGCTACTTATAGGTGGTGTGACCCTGACAAGTTGCTTAACCATTGTGTGCTTCTGTTTCCTCAGCTGTAAGGTTGAGATCATGATAGCCTGTGCATCACTGTATTGTTGTAAGGATCAAATAAAATAATATTTCTAAAGAACTTAACACAGTACCATAATAGGTGTTTAATAAATAATTATTTCCTTCTCCCAGATGATTTTTGTTAGAATTTTCCTAAGTCCTTGAAGAGGTGGGTACAACCTTTGCTTTTACAAGAATCTTCTTCTCTGAGATTCCTTTAGGAGGATCAGACATCTGTCCTCTTTGCACTTGTTACTCAGAAGTTGCTGATTTCTTTACTCTCTGATGGTTGTCTTTGTTGGCACTTGGGTGCTGACTCCTATTGTTTATCTTATTCACTTCTTGAAATTCCCTACCCTTTCCTTTCTGTCTATTTTTCAGCTGGTCAGCAAGCATTTATTAGGTGCCTACCATGTACCAGCTGCTGTACTAAGAGCTAAATAGTTAAAGAAAAATGTGCTTCTTTTTTTTTAAACTTTTTTTAAAAGTTTGAAATTTTTTTAAAAAACTTTTTTAAAAGTTTTTTTTTAAACTGCCTTCTTCATCAAAGATAGAGATTGTTGCAAGTCACTCCCCAAACTGAAAGAGGCCTAACTGCAAATCCCAAGCAATCAGTTCCAGGTCCCCCTATTATGTTCATATATCCAGCATTTAGCACATTATCTGACACATAGTGAACACATAATAAATGGTGCATGTGATTTCTCAATGCCTATTCCTCTCCTCTCCTCCCTTTGTAAGGCTGTGCTAGAGAAGGCTTCTAAAAGTCCCTTGGACAGGAAGTAGAGAAAATAATTTAATATTCAAAGAAATTAATTTAGATTATTTACTGGAAGGTAAGATACTGAAGCAGAAGCTTGAATACTTTGGTCACATAATGAGAAGACAGCACTCATTGAAAAAGACTGTGATGTTGGGGAAAGATTGAAGACAAAGAGAGATATCAGTGGCAGAGGATGAAATGAATAGACAGTGTCATGGAAACAATGAAAATAAACTGGGACAATTTTGAGAAAGAGTAGAAGATAAAAGGGTCCAATGTGCCATGGTCAGTAAGACATGACTGAACAACTGAACTATAACAAGTAGGATTTAGCATGTTAGCAAGGCTATTATTTGTATGTAGATATAGGAAGCCAGTTAGCAATCCAAATGTTATTAAGTATATAGTATGTTTTCCAGGCACTATGCTGAGATCTGGAAATATAATGAAAAATAAAAAAATCCCTACTTTCAAAGAGCGCATAGTGTAAAGGAGGAAACATGAGACAAACTATGGACAGATAAGATAAATGTAAGATAGATTATGGACAATCAACAAAGATTAAGGGAGCCTTACCAAAACCTTAGTCAGGCTTTGAGATATGCTCTTATGTACAGATTTATTAAATAATTAATATTTTACATTCAATCTTTAATTCTAGGAGGATTTAAGATGGCATTAAAAAATGAAAACATGGTATAATTGTGCAATGGACTACTAAAAGAAAGATTATCCAAGAGGCTCCAAAAAACTAAATATCATCAGACACTTGAAAGTTAAGTTATAGTATGTAGGGAATAAGTCAGAACTTGAATCTCCTGTGTGTTGTTAGAGAGGCCCACAGTGGTCATTTTCATCTCTGAACACTTCAGAAAAGATACAGTTATCTATAATGACACAGGCATACATGGCTTTCTCACATTAGGGCCAGCTGACTGCAATTTGTTCCCTCTTGAATGCCCTGAAAACTAAGTTGAAAATTGCAGCAGTGACAGAATATAGAAAGTAGAAGGGCTGCTCCTCAGTCTAAGGATGAAAGTCATCAAGATTTCTTCCTATGAAATGTAATAGCTGACATTGGGTAAATGGATTGAGTTCAACATTTTTCCCATGACATTTAAAGCTATGAATGAATTCATGAGGGGAAAAAAAGTTAAAAAAAGAAAAAGAAAAAAGGATGCCTAGCTTAGTTTATTGCTTACCTTACAATTCCTGACATAATCTTATGTGATTTGAATTTAGAAATACCTGTCTAAAATAGTTTCTCTTTGTGATCTGGACCTTTGGATTATTGCCCTTCAGCCTCCTGACCTAAACATCCTCTGACACTTGTAAGGAGCTCTTCCATAGATATGTGCATGTATGAACTATTTGATAGGAGTGAAGGTGTAGGAGCAAGTCTCTGCTCATATGTAACTGAATTAAGAATTATTTTTAGACAAATTGAAATAGCTCAAAGAATCAGTCAGCAAACATTTCTTAATTGCTTACCATATGCAAGTATTTCACAAAGAAGAGTTGATTTTTGAAAAGCCAAAGATATTCTCTTGCCCTCCAGAAGCCTACATGCTAATGATAGAGATAATATATGAAAAACTAAGTACACAGAAGATACACACAAATGTGTGCATATGTGAGAAGAGGACAGAAGAAGAGGAAGGGGAAGGAAGAAAGGAGAGAAAATGAACAGTAAACAAGAAAAGGAAGGGATGGGACACAGCCAGGGCAAAGGCAGGAGATAAGAGATGGATTGTAATTACTAAAGGCTCACTAACTGACCAGTATAGTTGGACTGTAGAGTTTATGAAGCAGAGTAAAGTGAAAGACTGGAAAGGTTGGAAGGGACTAGATTGTGAAGACCTTTAAATGCCAAGTAGAAGTCAAAGATGGATGTGTTAGAGATTGAAAAAAACCTTAGAGGCCATCCAGTTGAACTCCTTCATTTTTATACATGAGAAAACTGAAGCCAAGAATTTTATAGCACTTTATACTAGAGAAAATTACCATTTCTTCTTATATTAAGAGCTGAAAGAGTCTTTAGTGATGAATCATCAAGACCCCTACTACCTCATCACTCATTTTTCTTCTGTTCCCCAAAAAAGACTCCTCCATCTAAGAGAACAAATCTCCAATAACCCTTTTGGCTATAGGTCTTTCTGAAACCTTTGACAGTGTCGCCAAAAAGATTTAGCTCTGATTTACCCGTATTGTTCCCTTAGCAAAAAATTCTCAATCCCAGACACCAATTTGTTTTGTTATTATTGCTATTGATCTTTTGATAGTTGTTGATAGTTTATTTTAAATAAAGGGTAAAGTTCCTTCCTTTGGCAAATTTGTTTAGGTTTTATCTTTGGACTCCTCTTCTTGGTCCAAAGTTTGACACCCTCTCAGGGACTCCACCTAAGTTTTATTCCTCATTTAAATCTCTGAAGACTAAATTGTAAACAATAAAGACTATTCACCCAATTTGGACTCCCTTCCTTTCTTCTAGGAGTGATAAGTGGTGAAAGAAGGCACTGACATAAACTAGGCCCTGTGTCAAGGTCATTATTTGTTTTTGTTTTTTTGTTTTGTTTTTTCTTCCCTATGAACTTAACAGCTTTCTGGTCTTTCAAAAGTAGAAACATTCAATTCAAAGCATTTTGAATATGGGCTTTATTAGATTCCTTTATATAATGATCAAAACATTCTGACTTTAGAGAGGTTGAGTGATGTGCCCAGTTACGGATTCTTTCACTTATCCATTATATAGCTTCATTTACTGGCAACACATGATTTAGTATTGATTATATATTGTTACTGCTTTGTTATCTAATTGTTCCATAGCCATAAATCCTTTTAGAAGTACTGTGTTTTATAATTCTTTTTTTGTCCACAAGAGGCAGCTAGGTTGCACAGTGGATAGAACACTGGGCCTAGAATCAGGAAGAAATAAAATCAGATCTGGCATCAGGTCATTAGGTATGTAACCCTGGGCAAGTTACAACTTCTGTCTGCTTCATTTTCCTCAACTGCAAAATGAGAATTATAAGAGCTCCTACCTCATAAGGTTATTTTGAGGATTATATGAGAAACATATTTGTTAAGTATTAGCATAGTGCCTACATGGGGTAAGCCTTAAAATGCTTATTCCCTCCATCCATCCAACTGTGCTGGCCATATAGTTGACCTTCAATAAATTCTTATTTATAGAAATAAATATATTTATAAAAATAAAAATAGGAAACATTCTATTTAAAGGAAGAAACTAATTTCTTAGATTCTACAACAGAGACTGGACTATTAAGACTTAGAACTGTGAAATATGCTACTAAGTTATTGAAGATAAAAGATTCTCCATATGGAATTTCCTTATATTTATTCCATTTCGTAGCATCCACCACCTATCTACATTTGAAACACCGACCCTTCCAAAACTGATGAGAATCTGGGCAAATTTTATATTCTAAGTAGAATTCTTCATATTCAAGTTTCCTGAGTTCTGTCTTTCACTAATCTTGGCTATTAGATTCTTCTCACCTTGACAAGTAGTAGGGAGAGTATGGTAGGGAAGTCCTGAAAATGGCTTCAAAGTAATCAGTTTTCTATTGCTTAGTTTTTGTTAGATGGGGATTAGGAAGCTATGGTTAATTTGAGATTCAAGATAATCTTTAATCAGAAATTCACTTTGATATCTTTTCCAAGAGCAGGAATATTTTGTTGTTGCTGTAGAGTAATTTTTCAGTCATGTCCAACAATTCATGTCCCCTTTTGGAATTTTCTTGGCTAAAATACTAGAGTGGTTTGTCATTTCCTTCTCTAGATCATTATACAGATGAGAAAAAATCAGGATGATGAGTTTTATTCCAGGCCCAGCACGGAATCACCTTGCTGCCCTTAGAAGAATATTCAGTAGTTGTCAATGCTTTAGGAAATAAAGTGCATACACCGGGAAAAAAAAGCCTAAGAAGGATTTTAAAAACAAACTAAACAAAATCAAGCAGCAATTTTGCATTAGCCCAAAACTAGGAAGCTCCTGGATGCTGAAAGTTCGCTTGTCACTGCAGTTGTGTCAGCATTTTATAATGTGTTCATGTCTATGTGGGTTACTTCACAAGACAGAGCTCCTGATTTTTGGATGATTTGCTTTCCTGTTTTCCTTCAAAACATATAGGAAACAGGAAAGGTTAAGACACTGGTAATACTATTTTCTCATTTAATTCTTTTTTGTTCATTCTTTCTGTGGAATATTTCAGTGTACTCTGCTAAAAATAGAAGTTGCAAATACAAACAAGACATAGCTGCTGCCCTTATGGAATTAATAGTCCAAGGCAGGGAAAAGTATAATGCCACACTAAATTAATAACTAGAAAACAATGTAGAATCGTACATGAATTAAAAAAAGTAAAAGCAAGGTATTATATGACTTTAAATGAGGAGAGTCATGGAAATATGTTTGAAATTACTGGAATATGAGTTTCCGTCAGTGAATCTTGATTCAAGTCATAGCAATGATATGTTATAGCTGTGTTACCTTGTTCATTTCATGCATTTTTTTCCAAGGCTCAGTTTTTTCATCTCCAAAATGGGAATAATGATCTTTTGACTGGCTACCAAATTTTATAGGATTAATTTGAGACACTGATGAAACTATATATATATATATATGTATATATATATATATTGCAAACTTTAAATGCTTTATTTGATATATAAATGGGTCACTATTATTTGATCTCATTAATACTGAAATGGAATATTATGTGATTTTAACATTTTTAAAATACTCTAATATTTCATTACTGAAGTCTGAATCCATTGAAACAAGTCTTCATCTCTATGTATAGAGAAACAGATTTTCAAAGTGGAGAGAACTTGTGATAAGATGAGGAAACCTGGGTTCAAATACCCAGCATACTGATGCATACTGGCAATGAAACAAAGGACAAAAGATTTCAACTCTGAGTGCTTTAGGCAAAGGGCAGTTGGATAGCACAGTGGATATAGAGATTGACTTGTCAAAAAGACCTGAGTTCAAATCATGCTCAGTCACTTTCTATCTCTGTGATTTGTGGCAAGTCACCTAACCACTCTGAGCCTCAATTTCCTTATTAGAAAAATAAAGATTATAACAGCACCTATCTCACAGGGTTGCTATGAGAATGAATATCAGATAAAATATGGAAATTGTTTTACAAATCCCAAAATGTTATGTCTATACTAGTTATAGAAGGTTCTGATCTGCATTGATAGAGGGAGTTTATTTAACTTACATTGCCCTATACCAGTGAAGTCCAGTTCCAATCTACAAGTAAAAAGTAAATTAAGCACTGTGTTCCATTAATATATTCACTGAATGGACCTCAGATTCCTTTTTTATGCCACCTTCAAGAACTAGAAATTAGAAAATAAGTCATCACCCTAATACTTACTTTCCCACACTGATCTTTGAAATCTCAACTACTTATATTGTGTCTTCCAAGGCTACGCATTATATATTTGAATTCGAAAATAATATACAAAGACTGTGGTTGCATTTTTTTAAATATTTAGAAAATAACATATATAACTGGACATATAGTTCACAATGCCTTCTCATGGTTAACTGCTGCCAGATTTCATGATTCCCTGAAGGAGGTAGGGCCTATTGTCACAATCAATTTAATTCAACAAATACATTTCTTAAGTATCTACTGTGTGTAAGGTATCATTTTAATTCCAGGAGAAAAAAGATTATCTCTAGATGCTTGAGTCATAGAAGCATAGATTTTGAAAAAGAAAGGACCTTAGAGACCCTCTAATCTAATATCCCACATTTTACAATGGAGAGATTTGAAGCCCAGAGAGGGTATGATATAAATATACATGAGATCATAAAGATAACTGATGACAGTGGCAGGGTTTGAGTCCTAATCTTTTGCTCCTTACTCTGTACCATTTTGCCTCTCCATAGGCATCTGGTTGTCAGTGACATATTGCTGATTGCCTCAAAATCCAGAAAATTGTAGAATCTCATCAATTAGCTTAATAATCATTCAAAAGATTTGAGTCTATCTAGAGAGGAAGGAGTGAGGGGTTGAAGGACGCCTGGGATTCAGCTATCATATTTAATGAAAGAGATAGCTTGCATACTCACCTCTCACTCTACATAGATCTCAGAAAGATACAGCACTGGAGAATGAGATTCCTCAGAACTGAATGGAAAAAAAGTACATTCTAGTAGACAATGATCACATTTTTTAAAAATTTAGGTAAATAGAAATTAATTTCAAGAGAGAAAGAAGTTACCAGTAAAAAGGTCAGAAAAGGCATGTGAGCTATAGGAAATGACACCTGAGTTAAGCTAAGAAGGAAAACAGAAATTTTAAGAGGTAGAGAAAAGGAAGAGACAAAGAGATGGGAAGTAAAGGTTGGGAAAGAACAAATAAAATAGTTTCAGTAGAATGCACAAGAAAACATGTGCATTTTTTTTTATGTGCAAGTTCCTCATTTAATTGTTAAGGAAACTTAGGCTTAACCAGAGAAATAAAGTAATCTGCTCACAGTACTGGGTCTATTAAGTAGCAGAATCCAAACTATGAACCTGTGATCTTCTGATCTTCTGGTTCCTATTTCTTTACTTTTTCTATTACTATTTATGAAATACTTTATGATCGTAGTGGAGAATTCTGTACCTAATGAATATTCAGCATAATTTTTTTAAAATTACAAGCTCAGATGACATATGAATACATATATATGCATGTATACATGTAGTATATATACAAACAACACATGTATGTATATATCTTGTTTGTATATGTATATAAACACATTTAGTTTCAACTTACATGTGTGTGTACATACACACACATACATACACGTGTGTGTGTCTTTGTAGAAAATAGCTGTATTACCTTACATGAATCACTTAACTAATCTGGGCCTCAGTTTGCTCATCTTGAAAATGTAGGGCTTAGACTTGATGGCCTCAAAAATTCCTTCCAGATCTAAACCTGTGATCTTATGATATGTTTTTTTAGGTTTAAGTGCTTATAGTATAGATAGGTATATCATTTGGAATCTTGCCAATTTTTGTCATTACTTTTTAAAGTCCTTGCAGTACATGATGTCCTTTTCGGGCAGCATAGAAAACATCTTATAAATTGAAATGGAAAAAAAACCCATAATCTTCCATGAAATTAACAAGTTTTGATTATGATTAGGCTAGTGATGTTTGCATTTATGCAACAGCAGCAAAAGCTAAGATCTAAAGTGAATGTAGTTAGCTAGAGTCCCAGCCCAGTAATATCACAATCCAGGAAAGATTAAGATTTAAGATGCTATTATCAGTCTCCCTGGTGGCTACATCATGAATATTTTTGCACACTCTGTTGAAAACAGTTCAGCTGGACAATTTTACATTTAGTAGAGATTCGGAGACAGATGAAATATTCCCATATGAAATTTTGTGATTTAAATATACCTCATATCAATTATATTACTTAATTAGTTTAGACAAGTTTCCTTTAAAGAATCAAAGCCCAGGCAAGATAATGCCAATATCCTAGTTATGGACTATGCCATGTTGAGAGGGAGAAAGAATAATAGTATTGGTCCTTAATAAGATTTGTTCACTGAAAATGAATTGACCACAAATGTAACAATTAGGAAACAATGACCCACATTTATAAAGTAGGAAATAACAATACTGTTATCTCTACTTATAGATAAGAAGCTAAGATTCTGAGACTCTGAGTACAGATTTTGTGCAAAGTCTCATGATTCATAAATGTCAGAGTTGAGATCCATCACCTATTTCCCTGTTCAATAATGAATACTTTAAATCACATAGTAGTGAATAGGGTATACAGAATATTTAGCAATTAAAATGTTCCATGGTTCTATATGAATAGCCCAGAACCTCAGAAGATAGCTCACTAGTGGATATGCACTTAAAAACAAACCAACAAAATAGTGTCTTGTGCATTGGTGGTGATCTGGGCTCAGGAACTTAGAAACAATAGGAGTTGCCATTACAATCATCTTCATTTAAAACATGAGGAATTAGAGGTCTAGGGAATTTAAGTAACTCCTCACAGCACAGATTTAAATCTAGTTCTTAGAATAGTAGTAATAATGGGAACAGCAACAATGACAAGGACGACAACAATAACTATCTATCTAGCATCTAAATGCTGGGGCTCATTCTGGAGCTCTATTTCCTCATCTATAAAAAATGAGGCTTGGATAAGATGATTTTTGAAGTCCCTGGAAGCCATTAATCTCTAAACATCCAATTCCTGTTATTATTATATCTTTTGGGGTAAGTGATCAACCTAATTTGAGTCTCTTATCCCAATTCAGTATAACACTCCTTTTCTTATTTTGGTTCTATGTATACATAATTTTACAAATATTTGATCTTGCTAAAAATATTTCCCATTACTCCATTTTATTTTTTAATTTATATAATTTATTATATATAATTATGCAAATTATTATGAATGTAATTATATAATTTATATAATTGTAATATATTTATTAATTTATTTTTCTGGCATCATTTGGAATACACATTAATTCTCTACATATCCCTGTGTTCATTAGGAGTGTTTTGGTTAAGTTTTTTCACCTAGTTCTACCACCATTGCAAAGGCATAGTAGATAGTTGAGGTTTGTAAAGAATCTTTGCTTTCTCCTTCTCAGTTGGGTCCCTTGTTTCCTTATTCATAATATCATCAGAAAGAGGAAAAGGTCTCTTAAAGGCCAACTAGCCAACCACTGGCTACTGCTGAAGAAACTGAGTCTTAGGGAGGTTAGTACATTTTCCCTAGGCCACCTGAAAAATAAGTAATATATTTGAAATTAAGTCTAGGTGTTCTGCCACCAAATCTAGTCTTTCCCATTATATCACTTTCTTTCACTGTAGATAGGACATCCAGTCAGTCCAATAATGAACATTTACAAAGTGCTTGCTATATTCTAAGTATGGTACTAAGCGCCAGGGATACAAATAAAAGCAGAAATGAAAGATAGTTCCTACCCTCAAGGATCCTACATTCTAATGGAGGAAAAATGATATAATAGACAATTAGCTGTGTGACAGGAGGCAAGTCACTGAATTCCTCAGTGGAGTGGCAAGGGCTAGGCAAAAGAGGTTAAGGGACTTATTCAGAATCACACAGCTAATAAGTGCCTGAGGATGCCTCAAGTAGTATAGACAAGTATAATATAAATATATAACTAGTAGTTGTAGTGAGATTAGAAAGAAGAGGAAGGAGGAAAAGGAATATAAGGAGGAAGAAGATGGCAGCTAGATGGTACAATGGATAGAGGGCTAGGCCTGGAATCAGGAAGAACTGAGTTCAAATATGGCCTCAGATACTTACTTAATAGCTGTTTATCCCTAAACAAATCATAGTACCTCTTTTGGCTTCAGATTCTTCATCTGAAAGGTGGAGATTATAATAGTACCTACCTCCAAACGTTGGGTTGTTGTGATGATCAAATGAGATAATAATTGTAAAGTGCTTAGAACAGTATCTGGCATATAGTAACTGCTATATGTTAGTGGCTGCTGTCATTATTAATAATAAAGCTAGATTACATAATGATGATGATGATGATGTCATCATTTGGCTGAAAGTCACACAGACCTAGTATTCAAATCTACCTCTCTAAACTCTTAAATCCAGGGCTCTTTCCATCATACCATGCTTTTGCAAACATAATATGAGTTACATAATTGGAACCAGAGCCCTGTTTGTTCTAGAACCTATTCCAGTGTTATGTCCATTATATCTTACTGCTTTTATAAAAAGCAAATAGAAATATGTATATTGGCATGCCAGAGTATACATTTTGTGTAGAGTGAACCCTTTCTCCCAGGGTGGTAACCCTTAGTTCCAGGTCATGTGCTTAGGATTCTAAACCTGTGACCTCTGTTTGGAGCATTCCAGCCATGCTAATGAGGTGGCTTGGATGAGCAGAAAGTTCATGACCCTGGGAGGAAGGCATTCCCTTAATGCAATCCCCCCTGTGATTTTTTGGTAGACAAGCATGTTGAAATCTCTCAGATTTACATGCCTAGTCTCCCCAATGAATCATTTCACATAACCAGCTTATATCTCTAAAGATCTCTTACTAGAGGTGCATATAATATTGTACTTTCTAAGAAGAAATTACAATAATTTGGGGATAAGAGGGAAATGAAAGAAAGAGAGCAAAAGCAATGATTACTATTGACAAAAAGCCAAGTAGGGGGCAAAATAGGAGTTACAATCAAAATAAATGTGTTCAACCCCCTTCAGGTCAATTCACTACATCCCAAAGTTCATTCTGGATCTTTTGATGCAGTGTGTGGTTTCTGCAGGCTTCTTTATGGCTCCTTCTTCAAAAAGTTCACTTTCTTGATTTAGTGAGTTAGCAAGTTTCCTTTCCTGAAATTTCTCTAAAAAAAATTTTATCTTGAATTTTACAAAACTTATACAATTTGCATATATGTATAATCCACCTTTGTTTATAGGTACTTATAGAGAGCTAGCTCAAGAAATATTACATTTGATGATTAGATGGTATGGGTATAAGCTTATAATTATGCATATTATGCATGTCAAATATGGACATTGTAAAGTGTGAAAGAGTTTTCTCTATATTCAAAAGAAACTAAACTCTGTTACCCTCACAATTATATTAGAGACTTTGCCTCACATCAAAGGAATTTGAACCTGGAAATCTTGGTGTTTTTTTCAAGTGTTCTTTCTACTTCTGTTCATGGTCTACTTGTAATCATAGAGGAAAAGTCTGCACACTGGTGAAATACTAGCATTACTTTGTTATGTTTAAAATTGCAGACCTATTTGCAAATAAGATGTATTTGCCATGGTGTTGTTGTAGGTAGGGCATTGGCCTTAGAGTCAGGAAGACCTGGGTTCAAATCTCACAGTAGTCACTTACTAGTTTGTGTGGCCTTGGGGAGGTCACTTAATTTCTCTAAGCCTCCATTTGTTTATCTGCAAAATGAGAGTCTTAGACTTGAACTTACAGACAAGAGAAATTCTAGGAAGGTCTGTGTTTTCAAAATGGCCCTGTGTTACCTTGAGTTTAATTCTATAATATATTAGTTCACTCTGAGCTTTCAGTGTACTTTCTTGCCCTTTCCAGGGAATCCATAAGACATAGAAGATTTTTCTATTCTCATGAATGGTTCAGTCTTTCAGGAGACCAGCTGCATTAGTTTCCACATGGGAAGTCAAAAAGACTTAAAAGAACATTTTGCCCTCAATTTTTTAGGTTAACAGAGCCTATGCAGGGAGGCCCATTTGAAACTGGTCTAAATTTAATGAAATGTGACTTTGAAGGGGCTCTTATAAAATCTACCATGGTGGAAAATGCACCAGAGGTTGGTTCGAAAAGAAATAAAATAAGTTATGTTTCAGTGTACTTCAAAATAATGTTCACAGACAGGGAACATATAAAATACAAACACTTTTTCACCTCTCACCTTGATTAGAATAGAAAGCGCATATTTTAACATGGCTGTTTGAGGCTTGAATATGATTCAGACAACAATTCCAGTTCTGGCTTTCCATCTTATTATCTCCCCTCCCTACAGCAGCAGTCAAAGCTCATATTTAAGGTTTAATACAGATTTCATTGAGCACACGAGTTCCATGATAGAAGTCATTTTATTAGACCTTGCACTCAATACAAAACATCAATTGCAGGGGGTCACACTGCATCTGTCTAGCTGTCACACCAATATCTTGCTGAGTGCCGGCTGCAATTTCTCAGGTTCTTTATTTATACTGGAACTCATTTAGTTTGATCCAAAAGCTATTTCCAAAATGCCTGTAGTACACAAAAAAGCACTTTATCAACAGACAGTCCATTGCTTTGCAGATGTGAATTTCAGGGAGATTCTCTATGGATGGGGAAAATGTAGACAATTGATGGTAATAGTTTTAAGGAGAAACAATCTTAATTCTAAGAAAAGCTTTTCTATATTAAATCAATCCACTGTCCCAGAAAATATCTGAATTTCTAAGAGTATTGTGACATTTCATGCCACTCAATTGTCTTAGAGAAAAAAAAAACACAACCTTACCTTCTACCTTAGAATCAATATTAAGTATCAATTCCAAGACAGAAGAGCAAGTGAGGGCTAGGCAAGTGGGTTTAAGTGACTTCCCAGGGTCACATAGCTAGGAAATACTGAGTCCAGATGCAAGCTCAGGTCTTTCTGCCTCCAGGCCTGGTTCCCTATTCACTGAGCCAACTAGCTGCCCTTTCCATAGTCTTTAAAAAGCATTTATATTCTTACATTGGCTAATTTTTTTCTAGGCACTCCGTGTCTATAATTTATGTAGTTGTCACCAGGAAAACAGTAGTAGTCTAGATTGATGATGGTAGCATAAGCCAATGGGTAACATTTTTCTTAGGAATGGTTAGCTAAAGTACAGAACAGTTAGCAAATGATTGATTCAATATTGATTTTTTTTCTAAAAGTAGAATTTTTGTTTAAATGAGAACATAAATATTTAAATGCAACCAATTAATGTAACAAATTTAAATAGAGAAATAGTATATACCAAGATATAATATAGAAATATGAACACCTAAGTACAAGTTATGAATCAAGAGTGTTTATTATAACCTAAGTTAAGGGAGACTAGATCTTTGATTTCAGTAATGTAGGGAAGTCCTAGTGAGAAACTTCCTTACCAGAGCATGTTAATACTTTTTTTGAACCCTCTCCTCTTAGAGAGCTAGCTGCATAGAGCACTAAAAGGTTAAGTAATTAGATGGAAATATATGTTAGAGGCAAAAATCGTACCCAGGTTTTCCTAGACATAAATCTAGTCCTCACTACACCATTCTACCACAAAGAAGAGGAGGTGATCTATTTTGACAAATGTTACTGGGAAATCAAAGAGGGTAAGGACTAAAAAAAATTGATGGGCAAAAACCAAGTTATTAGTAATTTTCAAAAGAGTACTTTTGTAGAGAAGTGGAGAGAGTAGTTAAATTACACGAAGTTAAAGAATTAGTTAATTAGGAAAATAGGATGAGAAAATGGAATACCAAACATGGAATTTTCTAACTAGAAATCCATGAAATAAAACTCATTTAAAGATGGTAGGATGGTGCAGTGGAATGTATGTTCAGTTTGGAATCCCAAGATTCTAATTTTATTCTCAGCTCTGTCATTTACTATCTGTCTACTCTTATAAAAATTACTTTGCTTCTCTATGATTTACATTTTCACCTGTGAAAAACAGGAAGTTTGTATTAGATGACCTCTGAGATCCCTTCTGTTTTTATATCTATAATCCCTTGAGATTCTAGCTTCAAGGGAAGGTGTCAGGAGCTATTAGGAGAAATTAGAATCTCAAGTAGATATTTTCATCTGGACCCCCTCAAAAGATCAATACAAACCGGCAGAGATGTGTATCAGTTTTTCTTCCTAATCAGGTTGAGACAGAGAGGGATATCTAAGATAAAAATCTGAGATTCCTCTTTTGATTCCTTTCATAATTCTCACCTTCCTTCAAAATGCATTATAATCTTATTGAAAAAGCTTTGGGCTCTCAGCACTCCAGCAGGAGGGGGGCTAACTCTGTTCCCCTTTGACCGATAACACAGATGGCTGGTACTGCCAAGGTCGAACCCTTGGCAGGGCATTTTGCCCAGAATTAAAGTAAAAAAATGAGGCTCAAAAAATTGTTTAATACTATCAAGGCTGAGAAACTGATGGGGCTTTCCAACCTAAGCTAAGGCTCCACTTAAAGATAATACATATAGTTGATAGTTTAGCATAGGTTTTTTGTCTATGCCTGGAGGCTTCTAAGGCTTTTGTTTTGACTATAGTAAAAGTCTTGCTCTCTGTAACTGTGGGAAACTTTCTTGGGTTTTTAGGGGAAGGGGATCTTTAATTTCCTTTATAATAAAGTGGTTACTTCAGTATTTCTTGAAGTACTATGAGCTAACAAGCCGTGCTTCCAATCTGTTTCATTCTTTGCGTCAGATGACCACCCTAGGCCACTCAGATTAGTCTCTGCTTATAGAGCAGGATCTCTATAGGAAGGTAAGAAGATAACAAGGTCAAACATTTTTAAAATAAAGATAGAGAAGACCTAAGAAGTTTTGTAGAAGTAAGGAAAGGAATAAGTACAAAGGTGGATATTTCAAATCCAAGACAGAGAATGATTGATTGAGACACCAACCAAAATAATGCCAATCTGAGAATCTTAAAAAAACTCTTTGAATTTTGGCTCCATTACTTACTAGATGTGTGACTTGAACAAATCATTTAATCTCTCTAGTGATAAATATGAAAAATGATAAAGGCTTGTATAAATATATAAATTAGTAATTTAATTAAAGCCATGTTTATAGATAAAGTTATCAGACCACGCGCTTGTAAGCATTCAAAACTGCAGCCTCCATTACTGTCTCCAGTCTACTAGCCAAGACCCTACCAGCAAAAGAGACCACTCCCTCCTAACCCAGGAGATTTAAGCTCTTCCTGCGTCAACGTAGACCTCCCCATGCCCCAAAGACCTGGAAACGGAAACAGCTGGACCACAGGAAATGTAGTTTTGATACATTTCCCATGTCCATAGAAATATATACACTTCTAGATGGCTTTTCCCAATTTTCACTTTTACACTAGGCTTCAGCTTTCTTTTATTTAAAATGGAAGTGCTAGACTATTATTGATCATCTCTACCATACTTTCCAAGAAATAGATTAAAAAGCTAAGAAACATGAGTCAGTCTTGGTGAGAAGAGATCCTCTGAGACAGTAGAGAAAATAATACATAGTAAACAGGAGAGTCTGTCATGAGTCATTAAGAAATGAATTAAAGGATCTGATATTAGAAGGACTAATTTTTTTCATAATAGACTTCCATTAAATTTTATTTTCACTTTCAAATTCTTCCCTTCTCCCATTCCTTCCTCTACCCACTGAAAAGGCAAGAAATACAAAAGGCAATAGTTTATGAAGCAAGATCATCTGGCAGGAGGGAGTAACATAAGATAGAAGGCTTACATGAAAATTAGAATTTATAAAATATAAGGAATTCAGTAGAGAGTTAATCAGAAATAAACATAAGAGTTGCTGAGTAGTCATCAAGACTAAGGTAAGATTAAATGACATTAATTTGTAGTGTACGCAATTCATGTTTTAAGTTTCTCAGCAATACCCAGAAATCAGGAGCAGAACTGGGGAAACAGATGACAGTATATTTGTATTCCCGTTTTGTTTTTGTTTTTTTGAGTACTAATGTAAAAAAAAAATCCTTGCACTTCCTACTTCTACCTGTGTTTTCCATTTTGGTCTTTGGGAAATGTCTGAGCTAACCCTACCGTAAATAGTCAGAAGGTTACAATTGGACAAACCTATTTACTATGCATGCTTTTTAAAAACCATCTGGCCTGGTTTAACCACTTTGATTTCAATAGTTATATTCAGTGTATATGGTATTTGTTTTAATATTTATATAGTTCCTTGACTGTCACTTTATTAATAAGTATTTGCTTGGTGCCTAATACCTATTTAACATATACTAGATGTGGCTTGTGATACAAAGTTTTAGATTTTGTGCCTCTATTTATAAAGCTTATAGAAATTGACACAATTAATTAAAACTATCTGAAAATATATCATGAATACTACATTGAGTGGGATAGAAGAAGAAAATTGTTAGAGGGGATGTGGGAAAACATATACACTAATGCACTGTTAGTAGAGTTATAAATTGCTTTTAGACCATATCAAAGCCCATTTGGAATTATATCCAAAAAATATCACTAAATTTGGCATACCCTTTGATCCAGTGATACCACAAAAATTTATGAATAAGTAACTTGACAATGTGACAAAAAACTAGAAACAAGTCTAAAGTTGGAGAATGGCTGAACCAATTAATATACATGTGTGAATGAATTATGTCTGGACTTATTATTAGAGGATATAATGAAATATTATTTTACTATTATAAATTATGAAAAAAGATGCATTCAGAGGTACTAAGGAAGAGTATAAGCATTTGATAGCCCTTAATATGTGCTAGAGAATGCGCTAAGCATTTACAAATATCTCATATAGTCCTCTTATCAGCTTTTCAAGGCATGTACTATTATTATCCCTATTTTATAGTTGAGGAAACTGAGACATAGCATAAGTCCTGTGCTCAAAGGCCACCGAGCTGGTAAGTATTTAAGGCCAGATTTGAATTCTGGTTTTTCTGACTCCACCTCTCTGGTACTTTATCTACCATGCCACTCAGTTGCCTCTAGAAACCTGGGAGGACTTAATTGAATTGGTACAGAGCGAAATGAGGATAATGAGAATATGGATATAAAAGGTCTATTACAATGTAAAGGAAAACACTTGAGAAAGACTTCAGACCTGTGATGATTGCAATGACCCATCACAACTAGAGAAAACAGATGAAGTTACCTTTCTCCTGACCCAGAACTGAAGGACTAGAATTCCAAGATGAGACATACACATTTTCAGACACAGTCAATGTGTGGAGTTGTTTCTCAAGTCTTCTTTTTTATAAGGCAAGGCATTTATTTCATTTTGAGGGACAGATTAAGGAGGGAATTTAAGTATAGCAAAGGGGGGGGAAGAGTGCCATTGAATTATTAAAGAACTAAACAAAATAGAGCTAAATGAAGTTCAAAGTGAGACAGAGAAGCAATGTAAAAAACCTATTACATCTACAATATACCCAAAACACCTGTTACTTTTACAATATTCGAAGTAAATAAATTAGGATGTACATAATTGGGTGTGCATATACAGTCATCTTTTTTTCAGTTCTTTCATTAAGGAAGTGTTTTTGCTTATGAATATGTCAACTTCATAAAAAGAAAAAAAGCTCAGGAATAAGAGTTTTATCTTGATTCACTTCACAAAGGGAGCCATTATGAGGTTATAAGAAAAGGTGAGAGATACTTGAAAATGAGAAATATCTACTCAGAAATATCTGAAAGAGATCTAAAAGATTTATATTTTTATAGATGAGGAAACTGAAGCCTGGAGAGGTCACACAGAAAATCATCTGTAAATGAAAATACAAATTTTAACAATATTTTTGAAGTGACAAACAAGAATGATTGTAGTGGAAGCAACTGAAATTGGTTAATTGATCTAACAGACTTGTTATTCAAGTGTGAGTGAATATTTGAAAGATGGTAGAGTGAAAGGTATCTTAATGGAAGTTCTTTTCCACCCTTTTCCCAAGCCCAACCATAAGTAACAGAAATTAAGAATCCTAAATTTCAAGAAACTCAAAAATGATAGGAAGAAGAAAAGTGAAAAAGTTTGACACAGGTTAATTCTTACAGGATAGATAGACAGACAGACAGACAGACAGACAGACAGACAGACAGACAGATAGATAGATAGATAGATAGATAGATAGATAGATAGATAGATAGATAGATAGATAGATAGACACAAAGAATCAATGAAAGAGTGATTAAATGAATGAATGAATAACAACTCACCAGCCCTACTGCTCCTATTGCAGCTACAAAGCCACAACTCTACTTCCTACAGCCCAGATGATGTCACTCATGACTAGGGCAATTTTAGGCTCCTGATATTTAGAGCTAACACCTGAGCAGAGTCACAGATAGAATTAGGAATCCATTATAAAATGCATAGCCTTGATGATATGCCATAATATTGTATATTGATCACACCGACCAAAATTTTTGAGGTTTTCTCTGATATCCCAATTGGGAGAGTCCCCACATTAACTAGAACTTTATTATGTACATTGTGTTCCCTACTTCTGGCTCCTACTGCCCCAGGTCCTTATTGGTAGAGGATGTTTGGTTGCCAGGATTTTCCTAATATTGATTAAGTGTGGGAATATAGATAGATAAATGAATGGATAGAATGATATGTAAGTGTCAATGTCATTTTAAACATTGTAACTGCTATGCAAATAGAAGATATTTAATGAAATAATTACTTGAATTTGTAAATATTAAATGTAATTTAAGTGTAAATTTATGGATGATGATGATGATGGTCTCTCACCTAAGTGACAGAATAAATATACTACTAGGCCGAGATTCAGGAAGATTCAAGCTCAAGTCCAGCCTCAGACATTGACAAACTTTATGACCTAGGACAAGTCACATTACTGTTCTGTGCCTCAGTTTCTTCATCTGTAAAATATAGATAATAGTAGGACCTACAACCCATGGTTACTATGAGGATTTAAACTTTAAAATACTATATAACTTTTGATATTAATTGTATAGTCAGACCTCAGAGGTCATCTGATATAAACCCCACTTGAAGCACAAATCCCTTCAGCAACTTCTCCAACAAATGTTTATTTGACTTATGACTGAAAATTTCCCAAGGTGTCTCATTGCATTATTAGAAACCCCTAAATTTTAGTCTAGTTTTCCTTATTTTAAGTTGAAATTTACCTCCCTCTAACTTATACTCTGCTTAGTACTGCCCTCTGGGGCTAAAAGGAGTATGTCTAACCTGCTTCCACAAGAAAAAATTAATATATCTTAATATAGTGGGCATGTCTACTTTAAGTCTTTGAGATAAATATCCTTAGTTCCTTCAAGCATTTATCTTCTGGACAGTTTCAACTATTCTTGATATCCTGATGATTTATTCTTAGACTTGGTGTTCAGTTATTTTCAGTCATGTCTGACTCTTTGTGACCTCAAATGGGGTTTTCTTGGCAATGATTATAGTGGTTTACCATTTCTCTCTCTAGTTGATATTACAGATGAGGAACTAATGTAAATAGGTCTAAGTGAGTTGTCCAAGGCTTACCTAGTAAATGTCTAAGGCCAGATTTGAACTCAAAGTTTTCAGGTGTTTTAAAAAAAACTCACAGGAATTTTTTTCCCTAGAAAATCATTGTTTTAAAGCTAGAAGGCAACTTAAGGGTCAGTTAGTCTAATACTCCTCATTTTTTTAGAATAGGAAACTAAGGGCCATAAAGATTAAGTGATCTGCTCATAATCACATGAGTAGTGACACATTCAGACTGATAATTATTATTTTTCTATGATTAATTTTTTTTATAAACAGTTAGACCTAGAGTTAGGAGAGGGGCTGGGTTAGTATAGAAAACTTCCAGATGAAAAATAAATCTATATCAATGCAGGTTGGCATCTTATTTGCAATTTATAATCCTAGAAAGTTACAGTATGTGTAAAAGGCAAGTCTCAAGCCCAAGTTTTCCAGGCCAGTTCTCTCTCCACTATCCTATGCAATATCTCTAGCCTAAGATTCTACATTCTGACTCATGATATATTTTGATATATTATCTCCTGCCAAAACAGCTTCCAACATATACATTTCCTTTCATCAAAGTAATTTTGTATTAGGGAGAATTCTACCTCACTGCATGTACCTTTTGTGAAAACAGATAGGAGCCTCATTTATTCTGAATCATAATTAAATTGCAAGATTTCCCTGGGAGAAAATTAAGCAGATGCATTTATGATTTATTAACTGGTTACTTAGTGGTTGCATTGTTCATCTCACCATGATGGCTGATTTTCTGTAAGTCACAATGAGTTTGTTCACAATTTATACTTAGACATAATCACTGTATTATAGATGTTATTCATCCTTAACAGAAAATCTTTTACCCCACTGGATTGTGTGCTCATGTATTTGCATGTGCACAGACACATACCACTGAAAAACTGACAGGGAACTGAAATGGTAGCTTTTTATTATCTTCTATTGATGATTGTCCTTTATTCAAAATTGAGCCAAATCCCTACAAAAAGCCAACATCTCTAATTCTAGATTTGCAAGAGGAAAATGTAGTTGTAAGATTTTTCAGTATAGCATTCATTATACTTTACGCAATTCAGTGGCAGGGGTTGAGAGAATGTCACTAACAAAGCTGATAAGATGTTTATAGGTTGTTTTTTAATGTAATTAAAACCAAGGTTTATTCACTAGAAATAATGAGCCTGGCACCTAGTGCTGTTGGCTTTCCTCCCTAGTGACTGATAGCTGTTGGCACTAAAATCCCATTCTCCTGGCTTCCCTCTTGGCTATGTCATGGCTGTGCTCCCTGGCTGCACAATTTCAACTAGAGAGAACAGAACAGATTATAAGCCCTCTAAATGTTTGGTCTTGGCTTGTGTGTACTGACCAGTAGTCATGCTCAATAGGTTTCAAACATGCCAAATATCATAACTAATTGTACATGGACATTGGTAGTTGGCTTCGACTATGTGCACCACATGGTACAGAGTGAAGAGTTAAGAAAACAATGTAAATGTCAGTGCATTGGCACTGGTGCCCAATATTTTATTCCCAGCTCATTTCAAAAGAGAACAGCATCACTCAGGCTTGCCTAATATAATCCATTTCAATTTAACAAGCATATATTAAGTATACGTTTTGTGTCAGGCACTGGATTGGGAATAAAAAAGAGAAAAACAATGATCCCTTCCCTCAAGGAGCTTGTGTTGTATTAGGGAAAGTAACATGTGAACAAATAAATGCAAAACATAGTATGTAGAAAATATAAATAAATTTAGGAAGGGAACATTGGGACCTTTTATTGAAAGTAGACCTTGAGCTAAGTCACAAAGAGTGATGAGGATTCAAGGAAGAAGAGAGGAAGATTTGGGAGTGAAAGGGAGGGCATCAATATTATGAGTTCATTTTGAAATGTATAGTATTTGAGATACTAGTAGCTGGAAATATTCAGATCAAATTATACAAAAGACAGATGGAAATATATGACTAGAGCTCAGGGGAGAGTTTAATGTTGTTAACTTGCCAGGGATAGACTAGACCAGTGATGCTGAACCTATAGCACAGGTGCCAAAGATAGCATACAGAGAGCTCTCTGTGGGCATGTGGCCACCCTTTCTTACTCCCTCCCTCCCCCGAATTTGTTCCTAGAAAGGCAGAGGACCCAGATGGAGCTGTTCCCCTCTCCCTTTACATCACGCCTGATAACATTTTTTCACATCACCCACTCCTCTTCCCAGCAGCTCAAAAGGAGTGAAAAAAGGGGATTAGGTAGTCAACTCATAGGCAGCAGAGCTGGAGGGGAGCAGAGTGTTTGAGCCACTTCCCTCCCCCTCTTTACGCTTACTGAGGATGTTCCTTACTTCACCTACACCTCTGCCCAGCAGCCCAATGGGAGAGCTTCCTCCTTCTCCTCTGTAGGATGAGGTGGGGAGAGGCATGGCACTTGGTGGGCTAGGGGCAGGCACAGCATGGCACTTGGTCTGAGGGTGTGTGAATGAGGGGAACCTGGCACTCTGTCTCTAAAAGGTTCACCAGCACTGGACTAGACCAAGTTGGAGCAACTTCAAGCTGCCTGTAAGGACCACCCCCCATTACCCCAGATAGTGGAGGAGGAAGTGCTCTCTGCCAAGTTCTGCTCAATAAATTATTCATGGGTCAAAGAACTGGGATGAGAACAATGATTCTGGGAGTACAGGAGGGCCAAACTGCCAGATTGACAGGACTGACAGACCAGACATGCAGACATCCTCTTGCTGGGCAGTGACTGAGTTTAATGATTTGGAGTACATACTTTATGGGGAAAATGACATAGGCTAAGGGATTAGGTAAGCCTTTTGCAGGGACAATGGTTAGTAATGATTTACAAGATAGAGACGATGGATTTAGATTACCTCAGTGGCTCTAAACAAAATTTTCTATAGGATAATAAATCACAGGTAGTTCAACATATCAGCATATCAGGCTATGACCCAGCTTTGCACAGAATACTATATGTTCTTCTCACAGAACTCCTGCAACAGTAATTTTCTTGGAAGAACATCTAGTATTTGGAGAGGGGGAAAATTTTCTTTTCTCATGCTGGGGAGCTGACTACATGTCTGGCAATTTCTAAGCTATCTTTTCCCATAGTTGGGGAACTGGGGTGCATTGAGCATTTCATAGCCTTGCTGGAATGGAAGGCCCTAAACTTCTTATGCTGTTCCCACCGCTCTCATTGGGTGCCTGGACAGAGGAGCAGAGCTTGCCAAAACGTCCTTGGGCTGTGTGGAGAGGGGGAATGCAGCAGCCCCCTCAGTTCAGCCCAGGCACCCCTGCCACAGCTTTGCCAACATGGAACTAGACCCAGGCTACTGTAGCCAAATCATAGAGGAGAGTAAAGTATAAAAAGATTTGAAAGGTAGGAAAAGGTCAAATTATGAAAACCTTAATATATTACCAACTGTATGTAGATCATTGAGAGGAGAGTGATATGGTCAAATTTGTACTTGAAAATGGTCAACTAAATTCTCCAGGCTTGTTATTTTATCTATAAAATGATAGGATATTATCAGGTAATTTATGATGTGCTATTAATTTGTAAATTCTATGGTCCTATGATCTTTATCAAGAATATGTTGGTAAATGTTTAATGACTGGCTCTCTAGGGGGGAAAATGTACCCAAAATACACTTAAGTTTAATCTGTATTATTAACATTTTCTCTATAATTTTCATAAGTTTAAACAATAAGAAAAAGTAGTTCAAATCCCAGATTATAGCATTTGTGGATTTCTAGCTTGTAAATGTCCTCACTGAAAATGTAGCAGTCAGCAGAGCTGGTTTGAGCTGGCTCCAGCAGCCTTATTTCTGAAAAATGAATAGAAAATAATATATTTTTTTGCTTTCCTTTCCCCCAACTTAAACGTTGGGCTAGACACAAGGGTAAATATTCTGCCAAGAAAAGTTATGTAAGGCTTGGTAGACATTAATTTTTTTTAATCTATTTTTTATCCATTCCTCATCCCAAGCACCTAACCCATTATATTGATATAGCAGATATAGTTCAGTATGTCAGACATTGTGCTAGGTGCTGGAAATATAAATGTCTATCCTCAACTAATTTTTATTCTTCTGGGACACAACAATTTGGGGACTTGGAAAGAGAATGGGTAGGTAGGTGCTACTTGAAGATATGACATGGAAGCCTGGTACCCAACAAGATAAGACAAAAACTGACCTATCAGAGCTCATGGCTCACTAGTGGAGTCAAAGTTACAGTTGGGAAGGAGAGAGGAGATAGAGATGATGGTAGAAATTTATTTGGCATGGCATAGTGTGGGCTTGTGAAGTAATGTATAGACAGAGGCCTAACATGTTTATGAATTTTTATTTAATGCTTACCTGAATGAATAATGCATTTCCCAAATTTATATAATTTTGATTAATTATGGAAAACACTTAAAGGAACAATTACTTCTATGTCAATTTTAAGACTAAGTCCTTAAAATTTAAAGGATTTGTTTTCTTAATTTGTTTCATTTTTATGGATCAAAAGTATGATTTCATCCACTATATAGAACTCCGCATGATAAACTCCTATCTGTGATAATTAACATCAACTCTACAATTTATAATCTTAATTCTCTGAGGGACTGAGAAGTTAAGTGACTTCCTAACAAGGAATCAATATGTCTAGGCAGCAAGATTAGATTTGAATCCTTCATTTATGTTATATCCTCTCCAATTTTTGACAACATAAATTCAGTCATCTCAGAAAGACTTTCTCTTTCAGCTACAACATACTCTAAATATATATTATTAACTAACATTTACTCTTGCATTTCTATGCCAATATAGTTGAAATATTTGGAATTTCAAATTATATAGATTTAAGAAGTTTGTAATTTCATTAGAAATACAATGGGTGGGGGATGACAGCTGAGTGGCTCAATAGATTGAGAGCCAGGTTTATAGATGGGAAGTCCTAGGTTCAAATCTGCCCTCAGACACTGTGTGACCTTGGGCAAGTCACACACACAAGTCACACTTCATTGCCTAATCCTTACCACTCTTCTGCCTTGGAAACAATACACAATATTGATTCTAAGATGGAAGTTAAGAGTTTTTTAAAAAATACAATGATGGGAAAATTTAATGTAATTCTAAACTTGATTAATTTTTTAATGACTTAAGTAGGAAGTTATGAGCATTCATATTGATTAAAATTAAGATACTAATGTAATTACTTCTCTTTTGGTTTTTATGAAACAGGTTCACAGGAAGGTAAATATAGCCAAGTATTGAAGTTGATAACACCAGCATGAGAGGCACTATTCAAACTGGTAAGTGAATAATAGAAGATATATGCCCATATCTTTCAGTTTCTTAGTATAGACTTTTTTTTTTTAACCCTTGTACTTCGGTGTATTGTCCTATAGGTGGAAGAGTGGTAAGGGTGGGCAATGGGGGTCAAGTGACTTGCCCAGGGTCACACAACTGGGAAGTGGCTGAGGCCGGGTTTGAACCTAGGACCTCCTGTCTCTAGGCCTGACTCTCACTCCACTGAGCTACCCACCTGCCCCCTGTTAGTATGGACTTTTAAGCCACGAATCCATCAACTCTTATTCAATGTGTGATTGTAAATTAATAAAAATCATTTATTTGTGTATATTGGAGAAGTTAGTTGTATTAACTTATAATTATATCTACTCTTTTAGTTATCCAGAGTTCTCACTGACTAACAATTTCTTTTACAGATGAATTTCCTAGATTTTCTAGTATCCTAGTTGATCAAGGTGGTATCCACTCTGTGAAGCCCAATCTGAACCCTCCAGGATTATGAGAAGATAATATCAAATACTTTAGTAAAATCTTAGCATGAGACATTAATTTTAACTTCCTCTCTTATCAATAATTTATTAAGGTCAAGATACTAGATTGCTGAAGTTAAACTATACTTCCTTTTCCTATGTGTTCTTATTTTTATAAATTAGTCATGTCTGACTCCATTTGGGGTTTCTTGGAAAATATGCTAGGGTGATTTACCATTTCCTTCTCCAGTTCATTTTATAGAGAAGGAAACTGAGATGAGTAGGATTAAGTGACCCACAACTAGTAAGGATCTGAGACTGGATATGAATTTATTTCCTCCTGATTCCACAACCCACACTCCATGCACTATGCTACCTAGTTTTCTGTACCCCACTGAAAAAAAAATCACGCTCAGAAAACCCAAGAAGTTTTTCATCCAATTAATTAGCCTAGACTCTCCTTCTGAGATCAGACAAAAATGGGCATCTTCAGGATAGTTTGAGCATAAATATTTTCTATGGTAATGACTGCTAATTTCTAAAGCACTTAGTCTTTTCTTCATAACCCTATCATCACCATTGTACAAATAAGTAAGTATTGAGTATAATTGGTAGGATTAGAACCTAGGTCTCCTAACTATTTTTCTCTTGAAATGAATGAATGGATAGCTAAATAAATGAATGAAAAAATTATTTATTAAGCACATTATTATTTTTTGGAGGGAAGTGACAGGAATAGTATGGACAGTCAAAGAGTATTTGATTAGTTTATCTTTCCTGCAATGGTACCTTAATTTGATTGCTATTTCCAGAGCCAGAGAAGGAAGAAAGAGACAGGTCAGTAATGGCACAGATAGGTCAGTATATGTATAGCTAAAAGACATTTGTTAAAAGCCCCAGGAATGATGGAAGGATTTACAGTTTAAGGTTGGAGATGAAAGCTGGAACAGAGAAACAAGATGAGATGACTTCAGTCGATTTTATATAGTAAACTCACCAATTAAAAGCCTGAACTAGGAAGTAGAATACTCAGTTTGAGGTGGACTTCAGAGTACAACAGCTTGATAACAAAATAGCTAGAGAGATGATGAACTATCTTTGTCACAAGAGGTAATACTAATAAGCTGTGACCTAATGCTTCCACAAAAAAAGAGGAAAAGGAGCAAGAGCATGAAAGTAGAATGATCCAGCTAAGAAGAACTATATATTGAATAAAAATTACCTCCTTAATACAAATTTTTTAAATAATTTATTTCCTGTTTTTTGATTCATTTCTGATATTTTCAATGAATTGCAATTTGGATTCTATGTTTAATATTGGAGGAGACCATAGAGATCATTTAGTTCAACACTACATTTCACAGATGAGGTAGTTGAGGCCAAAAGACATTAAATGATTTGCCTACACATATTAGGTGGCAGACAGGACCCATTTCATCTTTTGATGCCATCCCAGAAACTTTTCTATTTTATCATATGAGGTAGTGTGGTAGAAAGACACTGGAAATGAAGTCAGGAGATCTGAATTTGATTTTACTTTCTGATTTGTGTAACTTTAAACAAATAATTTATCTTTTCTGTGCCTTAGTTTCCTATGTAAATTGGGAAACAAAACTAGGTAGACTTATAAAAGTTCTTTTAAAATCTTATTTCTCTATGTAAAAATCAATTTAAATAATTCCTACACAAATATATAGTAATTAGTAAACAACCACTGTGTATCCCACCCTGCTTACTCATTCTCAGTTTTTGTGATTCCCCACAAGCAACCCAGGAGGCAGGTAGCATGCAGTCATTTATAGTATCCTTAGCCTTTAATTTTTAAAAATATAAAAAATCATTCAAGTAGAAGTAAACTATTTTACTTTAGTTTGTGTCTGGAAGAACAGGACTGAACTCCAAGCCCACAGAATTCTAGGATGATAAATCGAGATTAGAAAGGAATTTACAGGTCATCTATTTCAATATTTCATTTGTATAGATGAAGAAACTGGTGATAGGATCGAAGTCATAGGATTGAAGCTCAAATTGTATGATTCTAGCACACTATTTACTACACTGTCTTGCTTCTCAAAGCAAGTTTGCATTCCTCTCTCATATTTCCAAAGCACAAGATCAATCAACATCATACCTAGCAGGCAAGGCACAGCTGTGGTTCAGTGGTTAAAAACACTGGACCTGGAGACAGGAAGATTGAGTTAAAATAAGACACTTCCTAGCTAAATGACCCTGGACAAGTCACTTAACTTCTGTTGCCTAACACATGGACATGACTGAATGACTGAACAAACATAAAACCTGGCATGCAACCTAGATTTAATTGTATAACATCTAGTATTTAGCAAATATATGCATACTTTTGTGTTTGTTGCTGATTGCATACAATTAAAGAATTATGTTCCATTGCCTTTTGATACACTTGGGATTTTCCTCACTTTATCTCTCTCTATAATCAATCCACCCATAACATCTTAGTTAAGTTTAGAGCTATTAAATTAAACCCTATTAAATTGAATCCTTATAATTCCAAAAGTGCCCTAACTTTCTTATATCAATAGACTAATCTTATTTTTGCCTTAGGTAAAAATGAAATTCATCCTGTTCATCCTGTGTTTTTCTTCTCTTTTCTATCCATACCCTTTAACTGATACGATCATAGAATTTTCCATTGTCTTACATTATTTTTTAAGGCTCATTTCATGACCTCTCATTGGCATATCCATAGCAAAGTATCTCATACCAAATTTCAAATATATCTTCAAACCCAATAAAATTCAATGAATTGTAAATATGATTTTTTCCCTATTTCATAATCCAACCAAGAAAACTGAATCATTTTGGTCAAAAGTAAAATCCTCATTAAGAAAGTAATGGAAGTTTACTCTGTGGGCGGTTTCAGAAATTTTTCAGCTCTTCTAAAATTGTTCCAAGTATTTACATATGCTGTTTTATTAATAACTATATTTTACCATCTGTGTCAAAGTAGCTCTACACAGATGTTCATAAATAAGTTTTGGTTGTGAGTAAGTATTGGAGATAGCATAGGTTGGCAGAAAGAACAATAGATTTGGATTCAAATCATGTGAAGTTGAATCTTGACTTTGCTCATTAGAACCTTCAGCAAGTCACAGTCTCCCTGAGCCTCAATTTTCTCATCTGTAAAATGAAAGGACTCAAGTAGATGACCTCGAAGGTTCTTTCCATCTCTTAATGATTCTGGACCTCACTTTCCTTATATGTAAATTGAGGAATTCAGATTGATTTATATCATCCTTTCTACCTCCAAAAGGTATGTTTATATCTTTTAAATTATTAATTTGAATGATACTAATGGAATGAATGCATCATAGTTTAAGATAAGGAGAATAATGTACTTTAAAATGCTGTTAATGGCTCAAATCTGTTTTTAAAAGGCTAACTTTGATTCAATTAAACAAGGATTTATTAAGCATCTATTATAAATAAGACTAGTCTCCCATCCATACATCAGAATCATTCATGATTACTTGAAAAATAATGCAAATATCATTGCACAATCCCCTCTAATCATAACAATGAAACAAAACATAAAACCATAAGACATGCTTGCTAAAGATGTTTATGATTCCTATGAATGAGATCTAGAAGAGAGTTCAAGTTGAAGAAGGACACCTTCTTCAATAGTGAGATTTCCCGGAAACTTTTGTCAGTGATGTCATATTGATTGAATTAAGTCTCTTATGAAATTCAGAGTTTCCAAGAATTGATCCACAATGATTCAAGAATTCAAAGTTACAGTCTACAGAGGAAAGACCAAGAAAATGAAAAATATCCATGGCCATTATTATGACATGTAGCTATACATGTACATGTAGAATGTTTCTACTGGAAAGTATATAGGAGATACATAGTACGAATGCATATTTAGTTAAGAAAAGAAAATAAAGGAATTGAATTGTCATTAGGAATCTACAAAGTGCCTTAAATGATCCCATTTTTAAAATACCAATATTATCTTTACCAATATTATGATATTGCTTGAAAATGGAACATAACAACTTCTGTAGAACTGATAACGAACCATAGATGGCCATAGGCCTCAACATATAACTTTTGAGGAACTTCAAAGAAGAAAAGAAGTAATAGATACCATTAAGGGGAAAAAATAATAGTAAGAAAACAGGCTAGTCATCTGCCTAACTTAAAGGATAATAGGCATTCTACTGAATAGCTTATTCCACTGAAATCCTTTCAATGTTAAGGAAAAGCAAGTTAGGCATTCAATGTGTTTAGTGACTTCCTTGTGGAAAACATGGTAAGGCATGGAAAAGAGTTGTTCCAAATGGATATGTACAAACAGAGTGTCATCCCCATTATAGGAGGGAATATATAGATCAGTGAAATCACAGATAACATTTGAATGTCAAACACAATGCTAGGCACTGGGGACACAATAAAAAAGATGAAACTGTTTCTGCCCCATAGAAGGTTATAATCTGTTAGGGGCAGCATGTACCATAAAGAGGTAAATACCAAAAAAAGTAACTTTGTTATAGGGGAGCAAATTGGTGAACCCCTGGGTTCGGGAAGGAAACCATTCTCAAGAATGAGAGGACTCCAAACTTAGCTTAAAAGTAAAAAAGAAAGATTTATTAGTAAGATAGGATTAATGGCCAGCAAGACAGCATGAGTGGAGCAGCCATGGGAGGCTCTCCCCGGGTCCCCCAGTTCTTGCCCTTTTGTATCCTTTCCGGTAGTGTGTACCTGACTCCCTGCACTCAGGCACTCAGTTGGTGCAGGGTCAGTCCTAGACCCTCAGGGCCTAGACTGTCCAGGTGTGTCCTGGAGGTGTATCTCTTTGCCTATCTCAACTCAAAGGAATTCCAAGGACAATGGTCCTTGCCTTGGGGGGTCTCAAGGGCAGGAAGGGGGAAGGGAATTCCCCTGCTCACAGCCTGCCAGAGTCAAGGGGTACAGGGTCCCTGCCATCTCTGCACAATGCCCATGTCAACTTGAATAGAGAGAATTAGGCTCTAAAAATCTGGAAATCAGGAAATATCCCTTAGAGTTGTTTCTTAAACTGACCCTTGAAGGAAAGCAATAAGGTATACAGAAGAAAGAACATTTCAGGTATGGGAGATATACTATACAAAAACATGGGAATAGAAGGTGTAAGGTCATAAACAAGAAACAAATAGGCCAGTTTGACTTGAACATAGAGCTTGAAGCATCTGAGGAAGAAGTAAGGTGAAATCATTCTGGAATCATAGATGAGAATCAGGTTTTGAAGGACCTTAAATTTTTTTAAAGTAGAATTTTTATTTCATTCTAGAAGGGTCAGGGAGAAAATGGAAGTATTATTATTATTATTATTATTATTATTATTATTATTATTATTATTATTATTTAAGTCATTTTTCAATCCTGTCCAACACTTTATAACTAATTTGGAATTTTCTTGGCAAAGGTACAGAAATAGTTTGGCAATTTTCCTTCTCTACCTCATTTTACAGATGAGAAAACTGAGAAAAACAGGATTGTATCTTTCCCAAGATCACACAACTAGTATATCTGAAGGCAGATTTGAATTTAGGAAGATTAGTCTTCCTGACTCTAGCACTGGCACTCTGTCCACTGTCNATGCTCTCAACAAAAATAGTAAAGGCAGGAAGAGGGATGGTTTTAGGTTTAAAGATAATTAGTTCTCTTTTGAATATGCTGAATTTGAAATTCTAAAAAGACATTTAATTATATATATATATATATATATATATATATATATATATATATATATATATATATAATTCTAGGTAGGTGGCATTGCAAGAGTCATTCTCAAGAGAAGAATGAGGGGAAGATACATAGATTTAGGAGTCATTTATGTCAAAATTGTCAAATATGTCAACCCTGATCTAAATGTGTAACATGTCATTCCTGAGTGTAGCTCAAACAGATTAAAATATAGCTACTTTCCTATTTTAATGTGTTGATAATTAAAATAAATCTATGTGGTTTTCTCATTCGAAACATCATATGAGGGACTCCATGTAGGTTTAGTAACTCTAATTTCTATTTGAGTTTGACACCACTGATCTAATTATTCAAAGCATGAGAGATGAGGAGATGACCAAAAGAGAGAGTAGATTTTCAGTAGACACCCAAGACAGATATCAAGTGAAAATCAACTTTGGAGTACTTACAAGGATATCCCAACTAATAGGGGAATTGGGGGGAAATGGGACTAATCAGGTAACACAGCCTTTGTTCTTGACTTAGTTTGTGATCTTTATTTGTTACTAATCTGCAAGTTATATACTCAGGCTTATTGTGTAAAGAAACAATCTTAATGTTCTGAAGCAGTGGTTCCCAAACTTTTTGGCCTATCACCCCCTTTCCAGAAAAAATATTACTTAGTGCCCCCTGGAAATTATGAAACTATTTATTGAACTCAGAATAGAATGTAACACAAAAAAAGTGTGGCCATCACCACCTCCCCTGGATCGCTGCAGCACCTACTGTGGGGGGTTAGCACCCACTTTGGGAATCACTATTCTAAAGGAAAATTATTTTGTCATGAATTTTAGTATTGAGCCTGAAAAGCAGGCAATTTATAAGACAGATTGAACAATACCTGTGTGTTATTTTAGCATTAAAGTTGTTTCAAATAAAATGGAAAGATATTTCTTCAAATGACAAGTCTTTTTTAAAAAAATCTAAGATTTATTTCTTCTTAACTCCAAAAGCATAGAGAAGAGATCTTCAAAAATCAAAAATATAAGGTTTTTAAGACATTTCTTGGTTTTTAAAACTTAAATTACCTTTATGAATTCCTTTTGATTTTGGAGGAGAGGTGAAGATGGGAAAGGTGTTTGTTTAAGGGTTCACTTAGACATTGTAATTACAGGAATCCATTCCTCCTTCATGGACAGAGTCTGGAGAAAAGGGAAAGAAACTGATGAACAACATTCTTATTTTAACTTTATAGTTTTGTCAGAAAAAAATGAAACAGTTTCTAGGAATTAGTGACACTGCATTGGAAGGATCAATTTAAGAAACTTTTCATAGTCTTAAGTGCTAAGGAAACTTGGTCAATCATTAATTAAATGCCTACTCTGTGCAAGGCACTGTGCTATGCATGAAGGACATAAAGATAAAAATGGAACAGCCCTTGATCTCAAAGAATTCTAGCAGAGAAGAGAACATTAACATATAATAATATTACTTAGCATTTATATAGTGCATGCTATTTGCCAGGCATTGTGCCAAGCACTTTACAAATATAATAGAGTCACTGTATACATGGGGATATAGTCCAAGACATTCCTACAGATTGCTAAAATTGTGGACATAACGAAACACCTTTTGATCTCTGTAAATATTGTTCTCTCTGCTCCTGCCCCTTGGATCCAGCCTCCTACTCCCCCCATCAAAAAAAATGTGGAAGCAGAAGAAAAAGTCAAAGGAGGCACACCATTGACAAAGGTAGATTTCCATACTTATGGTTTTAGGAATAGACCTCTAACATTTCAGGTTGACCATAGACAACTAAAACTGCAGAAAGCAAAATCACAGATAAGGAGACCAATGCTATTTTATTTTATTTTCAAAATAGTCCTCTGCCTTTTCAGCACTTCCTTTCTCCTCAATCTTTCCCAACATCAGAGTCTTTTCCAGTGGATTCTGTCTTCTTATTTTGTGGCTAACATATTCGTTTCAGCTTCAATATTTGTCTTTCCAATGAATAGTCTGAATCAATTTTTTAATTGACTAATTTAATCTCTTTGTTCTCCAAGAGACACTCAAAAGTCTTCCCTAGCACTAGAATTCAAGTGTTGACTCTGCAGTGTTCAGCTTTCCTTATATTCCAACTCTCACATTACTACTAGAAAAATGATAGCTTTGATTATATGAACCTTTGTCAATAAGGTGTTTTACTTTTTAGTATGTTGTCTAGATTTGCCATAGCTTTCCTTCTTAGAAACAAGTGTCTTTTAATTTCATGCCTGCAGTCACCATGTGTGAACTTTGAACTCAAAAATATAAAATCTGATGTTGTTTCCATTTCTGCTGCCTCTATTTGCCAGAAAGTGGTGAGGCTACTTGCCAAGAACTTTTTTTTTTAATGTTAAGCTTCAAGTGATCTTTTACACTGTCTTCTTTCAGTCTGATCAAGAGGCTTCTTAATTATTCTTCTCTATCTGCCATCAGAGTGGTATCATCTACATATCTGAAATTGTTATTTCTTTCAGCATCTTTTATTCTGACTTTTTTTTAATCCATCTTGGTCTTTTGCATTATGTACTCTGCATATAAGTTAAATAAATAAAGTGACAATATATACTCTTGTCATATGTCTTTCCTAATCTTAAACCAATCAGATGTTCCATATTCAATTCTATCCTTTGCTTTTTGACTCATATGCAGGTTCCTCAGGAAACAAGTAAGATGCTGTTGTTCCCATGTCTCTGCCGACTTTCAACTTGGAGATGTCCATTTCAATCCATATATTACACAGAATTTAATTCTGCCAAATTAGGCACCAAGCACATCTTGCTCTATTCACATCTATTAACCCATGGCACCTGATTTACTATTCATAACCTTCCCCTGACCTCCCAGGACTCATTGGAACCTGGATCTCAAAGATTTATAGGACACTATTCAACTTGCTTAAGAACATTGGGTTAATAATTCTAGGTTATAAAAGTCCTTGACTTGGGTTAATATTTTTTCTTATGTTAAATGTTGTTTGAAATATAGAAGTGGGTATACAATAGTGACCATACTGGAATACATTGATTAGAAGTGTGCTTATAAATTAGCTCCCACTGGAGTATTTCATTATTTTATGTCTTCCTTTTTAACCCATCTATAATGCAACAAGCCAAGTGTAATTCATTAGGCATTTTTGTTTCATCTTTAAGGAATCCTACTATTCAGATTATCCTCCAACTCTCCTTCAGTAACATTTCTGTATGGAAATTAGTGGTTTCTCAAATTACAAACTTTACATTTCCAGAATTTTGCAGGAATATTTTGTTTACTCTTGAATCATCTTTGTTTATTTTCTAATAAAATCCCTGAGATTTCTAGTTTCTAGGTATTGTTTTATATGAGAATATTTTTAGTAATAAGTGTAGTCCTCCAGCCATATGGTTCACAACTGACTGCACTGTGGAAGTAATTGTCTGACAAGAGTTCAAAGAATATGGCTTAAGTCCATCTTTACCTTGGGTAGTGGAGAATTAAAATTATCAAGGGTCACATCAGACACAGGCCCCAGGGGCCATCTCATTTGTATTCCCATTCACTTGTTATCATCCATGTTGTTTGGTTTCATCTTTTAGAATTGAAGACAGAAGATCACATGGACTAGCTCAGCAGTTATAAGGACAAAGATCTGCTTAAATGAGGCTATTGTACCCAATTCTTTTTCTTCCAAAAAAGAACTTGTCAGGAGTCTCTAGGAAATCTAAGCAAGACACTGAAATCTGACCCCTTCTGTGATTTTCTACTTTGATTTTTCTAGCCTCTGAGTTAGTGAAACCTAGGTTCAAACTCCACCTTCAATAGAGATTGGCTGTGTAGTTCTGGGAGAGTCACTTAATAATGTTGCAGCTATTTGACACAGTGAAAAAAGCATTAGTCCTAGAATCTAGAAGACCTGAATTCAAGACCAGTTTCAGACACTAACTAGCTATGTGTCCCTGGACAAGTCACAACTTCTGTCATATAATTAAAATTTATATAGTGGTTATTATCATCTTCATACTGGTTAAGAGAACTCACTAAGAGCTCCCAGTACTAATAAAATCACCAAATTTGGAGAGAGAATAAAGGAAATAAAATTGGATAAGTGTAGTATATGTAAATGAGAAATATGTTGTCAACCCAAAGGACTGCTATTTAACATGTAAAGATTGCAAACTCCTTATAGAAGGGTTTATCTTAAATAATATTAATATACCTTCAGATTTGGATAGTTACTGAGTACATTTGTCTACAAGGAAACCAGCAATTTCTGTCGTTTTGTAAACAGTTAAAAGAGAAATATGTATCAGAATCATAAGCTTTGTTATTACCTGAGATATTTGAAATATTCCTTACATGCTTTGTCAGAGTTAGTCAAGTCAATTCATCTTTCAAAGATACCTCTTCTCAGATCAGAGACTATCATAGATAAATTGGAGTGCCTATATTGGTACTTTATTTGATACCTCACTATATGTCTCCTTGAAAGTGCAGGCATTTTTTTTAGTATTTCCTGATACTGTCATGTGGATAGGGGTAACTGCATATTCTCAGTAACTTGGGTAGGTAACTGAAAATATTTGTGAATGGCAAAGTGAATGAAGTTGGTTTTAAAACACCATGGTTTAGGGACAGTTGTGTAGCTTAGGGGATAGAAAACTAGACTTAAATAGGGGAGGTCCTAAGTTCAAATCTCTTCTCAGACACTTCCTAGCTATGTGACTATGGGCAAAATCACAATTACTCACCCCAGTTGCCTAGCACTTAACACTCTTTTGCCTTAGAAGCACGTTTACTAACAATTTGAAGACAGAAGGTAAGAGTTTTTTTAAAAAGAACACCACCATTTTTATTATATTCACCTATGAATTTTGATTTGGGATCTCATATTTCATAGATATGTTGTGTGAAATATATCAGTTATTTGGAAATGAAACTAGGATGTATCTTTAAAATGTAGATCACTTAAGATAAATGAGAAATCTGCATGGAAGTATTCTTCCCCCAACATTGGCATTTCTCACAGTCAGTTCACTGTTTTTACTTAATCTACATGTGGCTCCACATTTGGTATCATAAAATTCATAGTTTAAATTTTTGGGTTGTACCAATATTTTCCACATCATATTCTTGTCATATGTTAAGCACAGCTGAACTGCAATGAACCTTGGTTTCCTGCCCAAGGTGTGTTTGTCTGGCTTTGATATACAGAGTGATTTTCAGTGACCCTAACTTCTATTATTTATTCTTTCATTCATGATGAATAATGGTATGTAGGTACCAGAAAGGAAAATTATCTAGAGCAATAATATGACAGTGACAATATAGCTAGCATTCTGACTGATACAGAAAGTTAGGCAGTTCTATCATTTTCCAGACTTTCTTTTTTGTGGTTCACTTGATGGCTCATCATGATTTCTGTCTCCAAATGGCTTTCCTGTTATGGTTTTTAAGACTCTCAGGGCATGTATAATTTGATAATATGTTGTGAAGTGGCTGGATCATTTGCTGGAACCATATTGTGAGGTATTAGCTGGATCCAGATACATTTTACAATCTGGTCATAATGAAATTATGCTTTTTTGGGAAAGATAAAGTCACACTAGGGACTGTTCCAATTTGGATTACTGAGCACACTCAGAATGTTGATTATTCATAGGATAGTTGATATTGAGCTGAAAGAGACCTCAAAAATCATTTTCCCCAATTCCCTTATTTTATAGATAAGGAAACTAAGACATAGAGAGAAGTTGTGAGTTTCTCAAGATCATACCAGAAGTAAGTACCAAAAATGAGATCTGACCCTGGCTGTTCTGACATCAGACTAAGTATCTAAACTATTCTAGACCTTTGATTATCCTTTTTTACTGCTTCTAAACATTCCCCAAATTCATTGTTTCTGGATGCCTTTAAATTCTTTATAGCCCTAATGATAGTGTCTACTTTGAAACTTAGGTGGATTTATTTAATTCAGCAAGCATTTATTAAGTAATTATTTAACTGACAGGCAAGTCACTTTATAATCAAGAGTTTCTGAACACTTCTAGAACAATGCTCATAGCCATTCTGAATAAGTTAATTTATAAATTCATGTTATTGAAGAACAGTTGTACCCTGATTGCTACATATATATCGGATTACAAGATTTCTGGTTGAAAAGTGACCCAAAGACAGTCTAATTCAGCCTATATCTAATCAAGAAAGCCTTAATATACTTGACAAATATTTCATTAGTCATTGACTGAATCCAAATTAGGCAAAGGAGAAATAATTAAGAAAGAAAAAATTGTGGAAAAATTTAATTGTTCTTTACCTTCATTGAGACAAAATCTCCCTCTTTATAACCTTTTCCAATGTCCCACTGGGACCAAACATGATCTAATACTTTTTCTACATCTCAGCTCTTCAAGTTCTTGAAAACAGCTATCATTTTCCTCAAAGTCTTATCTCCTGTAAGCTAACTAACCCTAATTCAATATAGTAATTGATATAAGACCATCTTTGGGCCATTAAAATCCTGGTTGTCATCCTTTGGAAACTAATCCTAGTCCTTCCTAAAATATGGAGCAATAATATTCAAGACTTTACTTCAGTGTTCCAAAAATGGTCTGACCAGAATACAGTAGGATTATCACCTCCTTTAAGGTTATTATGATGTTCTTAATGCAGCCCAAGATTGAATTTGTTGTGTTTTGCTTTGTCTCTTTTTTCATTGGACACAATATTACAGAGTTGAATCATATTAAGCATAAAGTCCATTACTAAGATTTTTGGGTGAACTATCTAGTCATGCTTCTGCACCTTACACTTGGATAAAAAAAAAGCCAACACAAGGGCAAGATAAATGAGGCATGGATGATGGGACAGAGTTGTTAAACAAAAAGACCTGGAGGTTTTGTGGATTGCAACCTCAATATGCATTAGAATTTTTCTTCCATACTATCTTGAGAATCCACAGAATTCTGTATTTCAACAGAAATGAATTCACTTTCATTCACTTCATAATATTTATTAAGAGATCTTTGTAATCTCTTTGGGAACTTGGTACTCATCCTTTTCATTTTGTGTTAATTTATCTACTTATGTTCTGGTCCTTGGATGTTTTTCCCTCTTGAAATCCTTATTGTTTTCTTTTTCCCTCCTCATTTTTACTTATCACTTACTTTATGATTTATTCATCATTACTAGTGGGTACACTCTAATGGCTGGAATCTCCTTCAGTTGTCTCTTGTGGTAGCAGATTTAGGTTCACTGGGCTAAATCTTTGTACCAAGTATCTTCTGGGGTTAGGGTATTGACACTCTTTCTAGTTCTTGCTCCATTTTGTCTCATTATATACTAGTCCTTCTTTGGTTGGGTCAAATGAGTAATTGGTACTTTTTAAAAAATAAGAGCAAAGTCTATGTAGCCTTGTGGGACTCTAACCTGGGAACTTTCCCATACAGAAGATAGCATTCTTTCATTACCTGCTTCTATCCTTCCATGACTGAGTAAACTCAGTATCTAGTTTGTTTCAAAGAGGGGAATGTAGGAAATTGTATTTTATCAGCAAATATTTTATAACAAGAATGAATGTTTACACAAGCATTAGTCACCAGCCTACAGTTCAGCGATGGAAGTGTGGAGGTTTGTGAGGAAGGTATTCTGCATGAAAACCTTTCAATTTAGAGTTATTTCCTGTCAGTCCATAAATACTTGAGTTGGCCTTTTCTATATTTTGTCTTATGGATCAAACTGTAAATATTTCCATCTGTCACATATCTATTGAATTTTCAACAATAAGAGTCTGGAGAAATCATCAAATCCATCATCTTATTGCTCCTGTAACATGGAATACCAAAAAATTAAAAAAAATAAATATGGTAATGTTTGCTCAGTCATCATCTTTTTAATCTTCAGTAGCTTTTGATACCACCAAACATCCTTTCCTTCTGGATAATATCTCCTGTCTTGGCTTCTGTAATATTTCTGATTCCTTGAACTTCCCCAACTACCAGGTCATTCATTCCTTCTCAATCACATTTCCTAGATAATTTTCCATTCCTCTTGCACAAGAATAAATAGGTTCCCCCCAAAATTCTATATCAGATCTTCTATGTTCCCTCAACAATTTCTTGGTAGTTTCATTCATTCCCATGTATCTCTATGCAGATGATTCTGGGTGTGACATACATGGACATGAGTATATCCAAATATACATCAATAGATCTGTGAACTCATGAATTTACTCCTTCTAATAATATAATTTATGATACTTTATTTTCTTCTCATTTTCTCTGACTTTTACCTATCTTCATCAAAACTCTCTCATTATAGAAAACAATAGATAAAAGATGTACAAATTTTATGTGACCTGAGTCAAAATTTTGTGAAAAACCTACTCAATTAAGCTTGTTCTAATAAACCTTTTCTAACCATGTGTACTAAGAAGTCACTGTCTTCATCAAAATTTAATTCTACAGCTTTAACAGATTTTGAAATATTACCTTGATATCATTCTCTTTTTTTTTTACCCTTGTACTTCGGTGTATTGTCTCATAGGTGGAAGATTGGTAAGGGTGGGCAATGGGGGTCAAGTGACTTGCCCAGGGTCACACAGCTGGGAAGTGGCTGAGGCTGGGTTTGAACCTAGGACCTCCTGTCTCTAGGCTGACTCTCACTCCACTGAGCTACCCAGCTGCCCTCTCATTCTCTTTTTTTAAATTTATTTAATTGGTTATTTAAGAAAAATTTTCCATGGTTACATGATTCATGTTCTTTCCCTCCCCTCCTTCCACCCTCCTCCTGTAGCCAACATGCAATTCCACTGAGTTTTACATGTGTCATTGACCTTGATATCATTCTTGCCTGAGCCATTTGACCTTTCACCAGATTTCTAAGGAAACAGATTATTGTTTTCCCTGTCTTTAGTCTTTTCCTTTCACTTATCAGGCAGCAGTGTGCATGGTTAAATTCAATTCAATGCATTAAACATATATTAAGCATAACTTATGTTTGAGGTGCTAAGTACTGGAGGCATAAATACACTCTAAAATTGTTGCTGATATCATGGCACTTGTATTCTCTGGGGGATAGATTAATCTTTCTAAAACAAGTTTCTGCTTTGTCACTTTCCTTTTCAAATAAACTAATTAATTCCTCATTGCCATGCTTGTATGTAACCAACAGAATATAAGTTCTTCTAAGGCAGAGGATGTTTCATTTTTCCTTTGTGTAGCCATTACATAGAAAAAAGGGAGTGCCTAACATGGTTAGTAGGTATGGGTTTCATCCACATGTGTAGAATACAATTAGTGCATTCCCCTGTGGACTGGTTAAATCTCTTTTCCTTTCTGTGAGACAAAATTTCCTAAAGAGTAACATGTATTTGGTGATGCTTCAGTGGATAATGGGAAAAGTATTTTTAAATCTTAAAACAATATAAAAAATTAACATATTATTTATAGCTCTACAAAATTAGGTGATGATTTGATTTTTCTGCTTTTCGGCTTTTCCCACTACTACTTTGTAACTTTGTGCAGATCAAGGGCCAGATGACATATTTATGTTCAATATCAAATTTTTGTCTATAGCAACTATTTAACACATCTTTAAGGAAAAAATTAAGAAGTGAATGAATAAAGAATAAGGAAATTCTTCTAAAAACATTTAAATAAAATGTTCTTTCTAAGTGGTTAATATATTCTGGAGAGACATATTTGGAATAACTGTTTTCTTGTTTCATTTTTGTTTCCAGTTAATTTTGTGACCATGGTTATGACAGTTTACCACCTTGGGCCTCAGTTTTCTCAACTATCCTCAGCAATTGCAATGATTCTTTACAACTTTAAAATTCTGTAATTGTTTCATGCCCATTCACAAGTTTCATGGGTACATGGCTGTGTGATGCAATTAGTTTCTGTATTGTTTTTGTCTCGTTTAAATAGCACAGTGTTCAATAAAACTACATAGATTTGTATTTTATATCTCAAACAAAAGTTAGAGTTAAACCTGAGTTTTTACATTTTGCCCTCTTAGCTAATTTTGAATCTTTTTCTAGTTTCTAGAATTTTTACTTGTTTTCAAAAATGAATTTATATTCAATTTATAAAACAAGTCATAAAATTTACATTGACTAGGCATCCAGTTATGTGTCTACTCTATCAGAGATTGTTTATAGGAATTTTTTGTTAGAGCACAATGAACGTTCACATGGCATATGGTAGCTATCAATCATGAAAGGAGAATATAAACCTCACTCATACTTATCTTCCTTCCTAACACATTACAAAAGCCATATTCTCTGTAAACAAATCTGCTATAGGTATATTGAAAGTAGATTACCATATTGAAGGCTGTGAAATGGCTTCTTTGAATGATAGCAATTGTTTTATTAAGACTCTCCTAAAATTTCCAAAGCATTAAAATCCTTAATTTATTGGGTAATTGCATGTACCAGACAGACTTCTGTCTGTGTATATATATTTAATATCATATAAGATTCTGAGAAATTTTTGATGGACTAGATTGAATATCTTTAATTGCCACTGTTTTAATGGATGTCTCTCCTGAACAATTCTTTCCTGGACTGAAAAACTTTTATAAGCAAATGTTCTTTCTTTGTAAATACAGTGAACTTTAAAAATTTTGCCGTCATAGAGAAGACAAACTACATCTTAACCAGATATGATCATTGTTAATAGGCCATAATTCCCTATGAATTCAGCCCTGTCTAACAATAATATCTGTCTTTTCATTTGTTGGAAGTTAGTCTATGGCCAGGTTTCAGTGCAAGCAGTTCATTTCAGTAGAATGTTGGTGTTATTTTAATCACCAACAAATATTTGTTTCTTGGCTTCTTTTGATCAAGGTGAGCATACTACTACTTTGAAATTCTTTGATTTCTTCAGCATCAGCTAAGATTACCTATGATAATTGAAAATGAAATATTCCTCTGCCTTTAGTAATTGTTCTTGATTAATTGCCATGATCACATTTAAGAATCAAACTTTTGATAATGAATCTCCAATTGACCAAGCAGCCAGCTATCTTTCTATTCTATCAGATGTTATTTAAAGCATTTACTAGATAAAATGGAATAGGATCATACTCTAAAACTTTCTAAGTAGTGCCCATCAAAGATTGTTTCAATTGACATAGTACCACCTTCATCATTACCATAATATAATTAAGTATAATAATTTGATGTGACTTCATTAGAATTAGCCAAATGTAAAGCTGTGGAAAGGACCTCAATTCCCTCACTTATCCTCGCCACCCCCCCCAAAGCTGGCTTGGATTGGATTTGTTCACATACGCAAACAAATCAGTCAACTACATACTTCAGATTTGCTTATGTCTGCTCATGAAAATTAAGTGGAACTTGATTACCCATCTGAAGAATAAAAAAAGATTGGTTTTTTTTCTGAGATAAAATATTGATTGTTATTTAAAAAACAATTTGTGGCTTAGGCTGATTTAGTTCAACAACATTTTACTGTGTCATTTGTGGAGATATTTTATGAAATCGAAAATATAAAGCAAATTTTTTTCATTATTAATCAAAAAACATCAAAAAGAAATTGTTTTTTGAAATGAAAATCTCTTAAAATTAGATACCAAAGAAATTTTCTTAAATATGTTTATAATTTGAAAAACAACTTGTAAAACCTTGTGAATTTGGATGTAATTATTTAATTGTTATGAATTTGAAAGACCATCATATCTAGAGCTATATAAGACCTTAGGTATCATATTTTTCAACCAGCTCTTTTTTTAGATAAGGAAACTATAGCCCAGAGAAATTATGCTAAAGGTCATATAGGTTCTAAAAACAGGCATTGGAGTCCAGTGGACTTTCCCCTATACCAGAGATGGTGAACCCTTTAGAGATGGAGTACCAGGCCCCACCCCACCCCCAGACCAAGTGCCCTGCCCATCTACTCCCAGACTCTGTGACATGCCTCACCCCCCATCTAATGGACCCCTCCCTTCCCCTGCCTGTTACCCCACACAGAGGAGGGAGAAAGAGGTCCCATTGGGCTGGTGGGTGGAGAAGTGGGTGAAATGAAGAAAGTCCTCAATGAGTGTAGAGAGGGTGAGGGGAGTGGCCTGAGTGCTCCCCTCCCTTCCAGCTCAGGAACCTGTTAGCAGCCTATTATATATTCCCATTGGCCTGCTGGGCAGAGAGGTGAGTAATGTGAAAAAAATGTCCTCAAGCTCAGTGGAGAGGGAGAAGGGAGCAGCCCCTGCCTGAGTCCCTCTGCCTTTCTAGTAATGAACTCTGGGGGGCAGGGTAGAGAGGGCAACATGTATGCCTACAGAAAGCATTCTGCATACCATGCCATAGGTTCCCTATCACTGCCTATAAAGTGCCCCCCCAACATCTTGCAAATTATAGTTGGAGCACCAGGAAAGTATAAAAGAAAGGAGTATACTTATCTGAAATCACAGGTGAATAGGACTCTGCCACTCTCCCCACCCTAGCTTGTTGAGAAGGGGAAATTTTCAGGAATTCAAATCAAACCAAGAAAAATTTCCTAAGTATCTGCAATATGCCAGATATAGTACTAAGTACTAGGGATTAAAAACAAAAGGCAAAAGCAATACCTGTCTTCAGGTAAACTTATAATCTAACTGTGAAGACATCATGAAAACAGCGATGTATAGACAAGATATGTATTACATTATATTATATTGTATTACTTTATCATCAAAAATAGTCTTAAGGCAATAGCATTAAAAAGCATATGTAAAGGGGGGCAGCTGGGTAGCTCAGTGGAGTGAGAGTCAGGCCTAGAGACAGGAGGTCCTAGGTTCAAATCCGGCCTCAGACACTTCCCAGCTGTGTGACCCTGGGCAGGTCACTTGACCCCCATTGCCCACCCTTACCAATCTTCCACCTATGAGACAATACACCGAAGTACAAGGGTTTAAAAAAAAATAAAAAAAAAAAAGCATACGTAAAGGTTTTTTGCAAAGGATAGAGCTTATACTTGAAAGCTTGGACTTGAAAGAAGCCAGTTTCCTTAGGTATAAAATGAGGATAATAATATAATCTACCTCCCAGAGTTGTTGTGAAGACCAATTGATTTCTTAATTATTATTATTTTTATTTTTTTAGAAAAATTTTCCATGGTTACATGATTCATGTTCTTTCTCTCCCCTCTACTCACCCCCCCACCCCCAGAGCTGATGCGCATTTCCACTACGTTTTACATGTGTCATTGATCAAGACCTATTTCCATATTATTAATAGTTTCACTAGGGTGATCATTTAGAGCAGTGATTCACAAAGTGGGTGCCACTGCCCCCTGGTGGGTGCTGCAGCAATCCAGGGAGGCAGTGAATAACTGTAAGGGAGTGGTGATAGTATGTGACAGGGGGCACTAGGTAATATTTTTTCTGGAAAAGGGGCGGTAGGCCAAAAATGTTTGGGAACCACTGCTTTAGAGTATACATCCCCAGTCATGTCCGCATCAACCCATGTTTTCAAGCAGTTGTTTTTCTTCTGTGTTTCTACTCCCACAGTTCTTCCTCTGCATGTGAATAGTGTTCCTTCTCATAAGTCCCTCAGAATTGTCCTGGGTTATTGCATTGCTGCTAATAGAGAAGTCCATTACATTTGATTTTACCAAAGTGTATTGGGCTCTGTGTACAATGTTCTTCCAGCTCTGTTCCTTTCACTCTGCAACAATTCCTGGAAGTTGTTACAGTTCACATGGAATTCCTCTAGTTTGTTATTCCTTTGAGCACAATAGTATTCCATCACCAGCAGATAACCACAATTCGTTCAGCCATTCTTCAATTTAAGGGCATACCCTCGTTTTCCAGTTTTTTGTCACTTCAAAGAGTGTAGCTATAAATATTTTTGTACATGTCTTTTTCCTTATGATCTCTTTGGGGTATAAACCAATTGAGATAATATGTGTAAGGTGCTTAGCATAGTACCTAGTATTAGTAAATGCTACGTAAATGCTAGATATTATTATTATTATGGGAATAGAGAGTTGTCTATAAAATAATAGCAAGAAAATCATTGTCATTGAATCATAGAGTATTTGTATGGTAGTAGGGTATAAGAAGACTGGAAATTTAAGGGGAAATCTGGTTATGAAGAACTTTAGAAGTTAAACAGAGAATTTTATGTTTGACCTTGGAGATAACAAGGAACCACAGAGTTTATTAAATAAGAGTGTGACATGGTCAGACCTGTAGTTTAGGAAAATCACCATGTGGCTGGATATTCATTCTACTTTGAAGACTATGAAATCAAATCATATACCCTGAAACATATCAAACTATTAATTCATTTAGATTTGTTTTCATTAGGCATAATGATAATTTTAAAATATAATGTGACTTCAGATTGGGAACATCAAAATACAAGATATGTATTCTTAGAAATTCATTTGAAGAAACAGGAAAAATCTATCCGTATATCTTTCTTCCTTTTTTTTTTTTTGCATTATTTCCTATTTTTCCACATTCTTTAAATAGATTTTGGTCTTTCATAAAATTCATTGCTATGGGCAGCTGGGTAGCTCAGTGAAGTGAGAGTCAGGCCTAGAGACAGGAGGTCCTAGGTTCAAACCCGGCCTCAGCCACTTCCCAGCTGTGTGACCCTGGGCAAGTCACTTGACCCCCATTGCCCACACTTACCAATCTTCCACCTATGAGACAATGCACCGAAGTACAAGGGTTTAAAAAAAAATTCATTGCTATGTAGAAAGAATAATTTTTTCATTGGTTGAGTTTCTTTACAGGACAAAATTTGGATGGTTATATTTATGAATGTTGAAACTAGTCTGCTCAATTCTTTTTTGTTCCCCTTTACTGGACATGCTTGCTAATTTCCTTGATGATATATTGTCCATAGTCTTCTTTACCTTTAAACCAAATGGATTTCCTATTTAGCCTTCCCCTTTTGCATGTTATTATATTTTCAGTTCCTTTTCTAAATCATTCCATACATATGAAAGGCCATGAAGGGATTCCACATCTTAGGCCATGTTTAGCTCATATGAAATAATATGAGAATGACACTATTTACTGTTTCCATTTTGAACCATGTTACCTAGATTATTTATTCATCTTCCAAAGCTCTTTTCAGATACTTGGTTTCCATGGAATATAGTCTGTAATTTAAATGATCCATGCTTGTGATACTCTTTCCATAAGAAATTGCAAGCCCTCACTTCAACACTTAGATCTCTCATACAATTCTTTCCAAAGAATACTAGGTAACCATAATCTTAATACCTTTATTTTCATAATGGACTAGTATTCTAATATGTAGATTTTCATGGCCAGTACTATGGAATTGATTATTTTCCTCTGATATCTAGAATTATCTCATTGGTCTGTGTGGGTTAGTCGTGACTGAAATTAATTTAGACCATTGCCTGTACAAAAACAAACCTACACATTCACAGGTGCTCACACAGACACACACCTGCTATACTATACAGAAGGAACAGTTGAGTATCAACCCACCTGCCTTTGATGCTTGCAATATCCACAGGCATATCAATCTATATTATATTTTCATACATTCTAGCAAAAAATTATTTGGTGGTATCCACACATACATACTTCTTATAAACTTAACTTGCACTATAGGAGCTGGAAAATGAGTACCATGAAACTGATGGTTAGTGTCCTATTCCTTGATACTGACCATAGCAAAGCTATGCAATCTTTAATGCTACTAGTATTTCTTTTAATTTTTAACATTTGTATGGAAAAATGAAGCCATATATCAAAATAATTAAGTATTTTTAAGGAAAATTATGCTGCTGTGTCTTGAAGCATTAAAGAAGACAAAATAAGGCTTTAATGTACCACATTTTAGAATACTCACTCTCTCCAAAAAATGCCAGAGACTCATATGGGAAAAGGGGAAACCGAGCACATGAAAGTCTGTTTATATTTTATTTCAAGCTCCTAGAGAGACAGATCAAGATTTGTCTTATTATCTAAGATATTGGGTAATATGTTCCCAAATACTCATCCTGGACATTATTTTGATTTATATTTCTTTAGAATCAGCTTCAATTTCAGGCACCATCTTCTGTCATTTTATGTTGTTATAAAACTGAATTGGCTATTTTGTTCTGACCTTGGATTTTTGTTGAGTTTGGGTGAAAGGGAGGGGTGTGTGTGTTTGTGTGTGTGTGTGTGTGTGTGTGTGTGTGTGTGGGCACATACACATGAGAAGGAATACACAGCAATATATGTGGACCTCTGCAAAAAAGGAGGCTGGTGGTGGTTTGAGAGATAATAGAAGAGTATTGTGCGTAAAGGTTGCTAGTAGCACATGGAGTTATGACTAAAAATTATAGACCATATACTTTTGTGGTTTTATAGTTGTATTAACACATATCAATATGTGTATTTATTTATAAGGATAAATGTTACATATATACATTTAAGGAAAAAAAGATGAAATGATGAAATGATACTCTAGGAACATTTAATCCATTACAATTTACTAAACATCAGATTATTCCTCTGTTTGTACTCACTCAAAAAATGCAATACACTGAAGTATAGAATTAGTGTTTTCTCTTTTTTCCCCTCAGTATTTAAAACAACTTTTGTAAAAGAAAATGAAGCATTTTGTGCTTCAAATGCACTTTATTGTACATATTGCCAGTTTATCAAAAGAGTATTTTTATGTCATTATCACAGTTGGAAAAAAGCATTGTTTTTCAGTTCTTCCTCCAATTCTCATGGATTCCATAAAGTATCTTCTTTTGAATTTTCTTTTTTTCCTCTTATGCCGTACGCTATTCTTTGTATTTATAACTTGAGTAGCACCCTTCATTTTGCATGAACAAAACATAATCATGATTTTAAGAGTCTTCTATAATAGATATTTAGCATAGCATAATGGACTCTTCGAAACTGGAGAGATCATAATGTTCAACCTAACCCTGCAAGTAACTCTTTATGGGGCTTTGAATAAATCATTTATATTCTTCATCTCAGTTTCTTCATTTGCAAAATGAATATATTAAGACTTGACTACTTACCATATAAGGTTGTTGTCAAGATCAAGTGAGATAATGAGTCAATATAATATCCTGTATAGAGAACTGGATAATATCAGAAAGATCAAGATGTCAGCCTGTTGCAGAGGAAAGAATATTGGAATTAAAGTTAAAGCTTCTAAGTTCAGATCTTGGCTCTAATCCTTCTTTTGTGATCTTGGATTAATCACTTCCAGTATAATCATCTATAAAATGAGAGAATTGTAGTAGATATACTCCTAGGCTGATTCCACGTTCTAAATCACAGACTGTGAGCAGGCTCCTAAACTACTGTGAACACTAATTACTTTGAAAAGGTGATAATGCATTTAGTATGCACCACAAAGTTGTTACAAGGTCCAAATAATCATTTCCCTAAATCTCTTTGAAAACTTTAGGCTCTATACCTTTGTTGTCATTGTTCTTGTTATTTTTATTTCTAACACTGACAAAGCATCATTTTAAAATAAACATAAACAGTTGCCCCCACATTCTGATATCACCTGAAGTCTAGTGCTGTGTTACTGTCTTTGGACATTTTCTATTGCTTCTCCTATAGACATCTCATCCCTAACATATACAAAATGGAATCCATTGTTTTTATCCCCAAATCCTACCCTCTTGCTAATATGCCTGTTTCTCTGAAGTTTACTATTGTCCTTCCAGATACACAAATTTGCAACCCAAAATTCGTCATTAAATTTGCCTCCTCTGTCACCCACCACATCCTATAAATTCCTCAGTTTTGTTGAGTCTGCCTCTTCAATATCTTTCTCACTGCCTTCTCATTATTCACCTGGCCCTCGTTCTAGTTCTGGCCTATATTACCTCTCTCCTGGACACATAATTAATCTCTCTGAATCTATTCCCTCTGCCGTCATTTCATCCTACATAAAACTACGAAAGTACCACACAGGTCTTACCATGTCACTCTATTCTCAAGAAGATAGAGAGATGTCTGCTCATTTAAAGAGAAAATACAAACTCTTTTTGTTGGCATAAAGTCCTTCACCACTGGATAACTTCTCAGGCTCACATGCTTTCATACTGTTTCGTATTGTTTCATGTCATATTGTTTCATATGCTCTATGATCCAGAAGAGTGTATGGGGTGTTCAGGGAGGACTAGCATCTCAGATGTGATAGTTTTAGGGCTGCTCATCCACCTTTGATGTCCACCTAACACCCAACACTCAACTCTTACTCCATGAAGCTGTAGCATGTGCAGTCGCTATACCCTTATAAAACTTTCTTGACAGCTGGATTAACCCAGGCTGAGAGTAACCAAGAGACATAAAATCTGTTGATGAGTTAAGGGGATGTCTATCTCAGGCATGTGAAGACTTTCCTCAAAAAATGGGCAGATGAGGACCATTTGTTCCAGTGGCTATGAAAGAGACTAAAGTAGGCACTGTAGAACACTCAGGTCTTAAACAGACATCAAAAATGCCAAGGTGGCATCCTGAACTATCACCAGTAATTTTTAATTTTTCTTGCCACTGTACCTCAATGACTAGAAGAATGAGGATGATGAGTAATAACAACACTGTGAACCAGGAAAATTGACCCATATTTCTCTTCCTCACACAACTCCCACCTATGATTTCCATGAGATTGCCCAGAATCTCTCCTATATCTAGAATGTTCTTCAGGTGTCACTGCTACCTTTTTGAATCCTCCAGTTTCTTTTGAGACTGAAAAAGTAACACATAAGGTCTATCCCAATGGCTAGTACCCTTTCCACTAAGAATTGCAGTTATCTACTCTGTAAATGTTTCATATTTGTTTAACCATGTCCATTTGTTAAGTCTCAGGAAGCTATAAGATGCTTAAAGGCAAGGAAAGTTTCATTTTTGTCATTCTATTATAAGACCTACCTCAATGCCTAGCACCTAATTGGTTCTTGACAAATGCATGTTGAGAGGCAGTTAGGTAGCTCAGTTAATAGAGAGCTAGGTCTGGAGATGAGAAATTCTGGGTTCAAATGTGACCCCAGACATTTCCCAGCTTAACCTCAAGTGCCTATCTGATACCTCTCTGCCACCTTAGAACTGATACTTAACATCAATTCTAAGAAGGTTAGAGTTATTTCAAAAATGCATATTGAGCAGGCAGTTCTCTGGATTTAGAATATATGAATACATTCAGTTTTGTCAGTCATTCTACTATTCAAGTCTTTTATGACTCCCAATTGTCTCCTAAATAAATTTTAAGCACTTATAGCAAGTCTTTTCTGATTTCCACAGTTGAACACCACCCTACCTTTCTATTCTTATATCATGCTTAATGTTTCTATGCACACTTCAGCCAAATTGAATTAATTTTTGACACATCAGTATATGCACAGAATTATCTCTCCCTTGTGTTTTTACTCTGTTTCCTGTGCTCATCGGATCATAAATTAAGAGTTTATAGGGACTTTAGAGGACATCTAGTCCAACCTTCCAACTTACCTTCTTTGTCTGTTGAATGCTTAACTGTACTTTAAAGCTTAACTCAAATGATATCTTCTCCTCAAAGCCTTCCTTGATTTCACCAGTCACTAATGACTTTCTCCATTAAATCTCACAATAGTACTTTTGCAACCTTTCCAACATAGTTTGTTATGTAATCATGTATACTATATTTGTCATTTTGGTTTATTCCTCTCATGGACCATAAATTCCTTGAATGATGGACCATATCTCTCTTAACTCGATATCAACTCCAGGGATATGAATTACCATATTATGCACACAGATACATATTAAATGCTTGCTGATTAAAGGCATAGTTGGTCATAGCTTTTTACTGACCTCTTACTGGATACTATAGGGTCAAAACAAAAATTTTTGAGTACCACTCAAAGAGCTTACAATCTTATTGTAAAAAGTAAGTTTTCCCTGCCAAATATGAAAGTTTTCCAAGGGATAAAAATCTCTAAAGGCTATTTTGTGACAAATTCTGCATTTGTGTGCCTTTAGGATGTCTGACATATGGTGTGTGTTGTGAACTAAGACTGAAAGAGCTGTTCATTGTTCATCTCTTAAAAGTAGGCTTACCAGCTCATAACTTTACATCAATCTAATTTTCCCAACAGAGTTTCTCCTTACCCCCTGAAAATCTGAACAACATTGAGAGAAATTGATAATTATAGTCTCTTTTGTAATTTGCCTTGTAAAGTATTCTCATTGAAATGCACTTTGTGGTACCCTGCCTGGCTTGTTAATTCTTTTCAAAGCAAATGCTGTAGCTGAGTTGTGGTATTAATAAAAATTTATGCCTCCCAGCAACTTTTTCCATGAGGGACTAAGAATGTAGTAATGGCACAAGAGAAGGGGCAACTATACTTGCGGAATCTGTATATACTGTTGCTCTTTCTTTCCCTCATAGAGGAAGTAATTTCTACCTAGAATGTATGAATGTATTAAATCCCTTCTGGCATAGTGGTGATGTTGAAGATTTGAGATTGTGGTATATAATTTAATGTCATTAAATGATCATCAAGTTTTGCCTGTGTACTTTCTGACATTTTGGTCTTCTTTTGAAAAGGAACCTTTCTTTTTGCTCTTTGACAGATACTCCAGAGAATAAATGAAAGGATAAAGAACCTTTGAAAATGTGATGGCCATGCCATTCCTCAAATAAGGGTGCATGTAAGTGTGTATATGCACACTGGTATGAATGCATATACCTGCCTGAAAATGTGTGTTTGTGAGCAATGGCATTACAAATTTCTTCTTCAGGTCCCTTAAAATGAATGTATTCTTGAGAGTCAGCATTTAAGAGCATTACTTCTGGGAAATAAATCTGTGAGAAGCCACAACCATACATTAATTAAATTGTATTTTAATAGCAATGTTCTCATGATTATACAATATCTTCCATAGATAAAGCATTTCTTGGGAGGTTCAATATCTCATAAGCAAGTTGAAAGAATAATAGTAGAGTTCAGTGTGTGAGTGGTGAATAATTTTTTAAATATGTAAAAGCATTTCAATAAAATGATTAAGAGGAATATAGTTATTCACAAACACATTAAATACTGTGCTAATTAAAATGATAGCCTATACTTCAAATGTATATACCTTTACAAATACTTCCTAACTTACAAATGTTCGACTTACAAATATCCTTTACCTATTAATGACAATTTTGCAATGTTCATGGTATTAAAAAAAAAGACATTCCTGAAGATACCTTGTTCATTTCTGTCTGTCATCTAGTGACCTATTTATGGGCAGCACAGGCCTATTGGGGATGGAAAGGAAATAGGAGATGATGTTCTTTATAACCTGTGCACGTATTTGAGGAGAGCAAATTTCAAAGTGTTTAGAGAAAAAAGAGGTAGGATCTAATCGACTAAAATTGTACAGCATAAGTTGTCCTGAAGGGAATAGAAAGCTCCGAAGAATGATGCTCTGAAGACATAAATAGGAATGGTTTTGATGAGAAGAAATAGAGAAAGTTGTCTAAAGAAACTTATGTTAATATACCCATGAAACTCATGACAAACTAAGATTTTTAAAAAGAAATACATAGAAGATAGAATCAAGGGAATATAGCAATGGTTGAATTTTTTTAAAAAAATGTTAAACTTAAGAAATAAAACTAAAAAATGCTACCTTAACAAAAAGGGTGGAGGCACCTTTAAGTCTATATTGGAGTCAGGATAGTTATCAAAGATGTTATAAGACTGACTTGTGACTATCTGAATGACTCGTGTATGTTTTACTTTTCTTAGGTGAATGACCTTTGAACAGAGAAGGATGAAAAAAAATTAAAGATGAATAAGAAATTCAAACCCAAGAAAAGTGAGATGTTAAGGAAATATGTAGCTACCCTCAGTGAGTTTCAGTAACTCAACCCTGATGTAGGCTAGTGTCCTGGAAAAAAGTCAATATATTTATTTTTCAAGTATTTGAATGAAGAGTTATTACATTAAAGACGGAACCAACATGTTCAGCTTTGTCCCAGAGGATAAAATTAGAAGTAATTGCTTAAAGTCAGACATCCTCAATGTAAGGAAAATTTCTTTAAAAATTTGAGTTGTCCTAATCAATTTTTTTCAGAAAGTAGTGGGTCTTCTTTCTGGGAGGTTTTTAAGCATAAATGAAATGATTAATTGTTTGTTGCTTAGTACAAGAGATTTCCATCCATCTCTATGTTACCCTAGAATGTCTCTGAGTTCCCTTCAAACTCTGACTTTAAGTAATTCTGTGATTCAGTAGATCAGCACATTTGCCTGATGTTTCCATAATTTGTCTATACATAAAATTTAACCTAAAAAGAGCTAGCCTGGGGGCAAATTCAACCCTAGCATCCTCTTTTTGGATCCTTCCTTAGCCCTTCAATGGCCTTTTCCCATTCTTCTAATGGCTCTTGCCCTTCTTTCTGCTCCTCTATATCCACCAACTACAGGCAGTAATAGCCCTTCGCTAGGTGAAATTAAATTGGCAATTATGGTATAATGCAGAGTGTTAAAGAGATGACTGTTAATTAGGGAATGGCTAAACTATTTGTGGCATATGATTGTGATGGAATACTACTGTGCTATAAGAAATGATTAACAGCTAAATTAAAGAAAACATGGAAATATATGAAATTATGAAGAGAGAAACAAACAGAACCAAAAGAGCATATATACAGCAATAGAAATGGTATTTGAAGAATGTCTTGCATGTATCCACCTTCATGAATGAACACCCCATTAGAGAAGGTGTCAATTGACAAATATGTATGTATTTGTGTGTGTGTGTATGTGTATTGCTTATTTCTATTTATTAGGCAATAAAATGACAGAGTGGGTGAGGCCACTTACAAAACAATAGATCCAGGGGCAGCATTGCATGATACCAAACAGCCTGAGACAATAAGAAGGTGAAGTTGGAAGCAGTCCAGTCCTAGCTCTACCCTCTTCCAAATAACCTAAGGTTAAAAAAAAAAAAGGCAGAGCAAGGAACAGTCCAACACAGGAGACAACAAGGAAATCAGCCAAAAAAATTGCTGCAAACATTCCCACAAGAAGGAAGCCAGTCCAACTTGTGGAAGAGTTTATTGATGGACTCAAAGAAAGCTGAGCCCACCCCAAGGCATTAGAGGAGTCTATATGCTAGCTTGAAATAACACTTCCTCCACCCCAGAAGCAGAGCAGAAACTCACCAGATGACAAGTTAATAGGGGTGGGGGATGTAATAATCACTCAAAAATTAACCAAAGACAAAGAAAAAAATCTAACCTTAGGAAGTTACTCTAGGGACAGGGAAGATCAAAACATAAAACAGAAGATAACAATGGCTAAAAGGAAACAAAGGGAAGTGAGAAAGGGTGTCAGGCCCCAAAAGACCACTTGGAAGAACTTCAAAAGAAGTTAAAAATAAAATAATTTTAAAAATGAAGGAATGATTCAAAAATTTGGAAATTAGAATGGATAAATAGAAATGGAAGCAAAAAAAATGAAGAATATAACTCCCTAAATACTAAAATGAGCCAAATAGAAAGGTAGACCAAAAACAAACAAACAAACAAACAAACAAACAAAAACCACTGAAGGATAATTAAGATATATAAGATATATGTGATACTTGAGTAATGTAAGGTATTAAAAGCATTCAAGATACTTAAAGTACTTAAAATACTTAAGAACATTGTATCACTATTAGGAGAGTAAGGAGTATAACTAGAAAGAAGTGAAATAGGATAGGCTGATATCTAAGAAAAGAAATCAAGAAAAGAAGACTAAATGGAAGAAGAAAAAGGAAAGCTAGAAGTGGAGCATTAAGAGTTCATTGCAGTAGAGGAGAAAATGAGGGCTGTGGCAGATAATGCTTGAACTGTATTCTCATTGCAATTAGCTCAAAGTAGGAATAACACCCACAATCAACCACCTATAAAAACATGTCTTACCCTTTAGAGAAATATAAGGAAAAGGAGAATAAGAAAAGGTGGGTGGACAAAAAGGAAGATGAACTGGGTGAGGTGGTGGTCAAAAACAAAATATTTATGAACAGAGAAAGTGTGAAAGGTGAGAGAGGGAAGGTCAAATAGAGGGAAAATAAGATGGAGGGAAACACAATTAGTAATCATAGTTGTAAATATGAAGGGGATGAAATTACACATAAAATAGAAAAAGAAAATAATGGATTAAAATTAAAATCCCACAATATACTGTCTACAAGAAACACATTTAAAACTAGATGGCACAGGAAAAGTAAGTGGTAGGACCAGAATATTTTTTGCTTCAACAAAAGCTAAAAATGCAGGGGTACCAGTGTTGATATCAGACTATGCAAAAGTAAAAATAGAACTAATGAGAAAAGATAAGGAAAGTAATTATATCTTGATAAAAGACATCATAGATAATAAAACAACATTAATACAAAATATATATGCACCAAATAGCATAGCATCTGAATTCCTAAAGAAGATATTATATGAGGGAAAAAAAGGTAAAACATTAGCGTATGGGACCTCAAACTTCTCCTCTCAGAAGTAGGTAAATCAAACCAAACATATATAAATAAATAAGAAAGGAATAAGAATGGAAAGGAATATAGCATTTTCTCAACAGTAATAATAATAATAATGCAATAGCACCTTCACAAAAACTGACCACATAATAGGGGACAAAAACCTAATAACCAAATGTAAAAAAAAGTAGAAATACTGAATACATTTTTTATAAACCATAATGCAATAAAAATTGCATTCAACAAAGGACTGCAGAAAGACTAAAAACTAATTGGAAACTAAATAATTTTATCCTAAAGAATTAATGCATCCAAGAATAAATCATAAAAACAATCAATAATTTCATTAAAGAAAATGACAATATATCAAAATTTATGAGATGAAGGCAAAGCTGTATTTTAGGAAAATATATTCCTAATTGCTTACATCAATAAAATAGAGAAAGATAAGATCAATGAGTTGGGAATGCAACCAAAAAAATAAAAAAGCCTAGGGAAAGGAGAAATTGAAATCTCCAATTAAACACCAAATGGAAATCTTGAAAATTAAAGAAAAGATAAATAGAATTGAAAGTAAGATGTTTGTTATACTGATAAATAAGACAAGGAGCTGGTTTTATTAAAAAATAATTAAAATAGATAAGATATTGGTTAATCTTATTTAGTGAAGGAAAGAAGGAAACCAAATTACCAGTATCAAAAATGAAAAAGGTGAAATCAAAACCAATGAAGAAATTTAAGTAGTTATTGGGAGTTATTTTGCCCAACTATATATGTGTGTGTGTGTGTGTATATATATATATATATATATATATATATATATATATATATCTGACAATCGAAGAAAAATAGATGAATTTTACAAAATCATAAAGAGCCCATATTAACAACAAAAAAGGAAATAGAATGCTTTAATAACCTCGTCACAGAAAAAGAAACTGAACAAACTGTTAAAGAATTCCCTAAGAGAAAAGTCCCAGAGTCAGATAGATTAAGAGGTGAATTCTACAAAAATTCAAAGAACAATAACTCCAATACTAAACTTTTTGAGAAAATAGAGAAAGAAGAAATTCTTTCCAATTCCTTTGAAAACACAAATACAGTACTGATACCTAAACAAGAAATAGTTAAAACAGAAAAAAGAAAACTATAACTTAACCTCCATAATGAATATTGATGCAAAAATTATAAATTAAATTCCAGCAATGAGATTAAAGCATTATATCACAAGAGTCATACATCATGACCAGGTAGGTTTTATAACAGGAATGCAGGTATGGCTCAATATTAGGAAAACAATCAGCATAATTGACCAGATCAAAAACAAAACTAACAGAAATCATATAATTAGCTCCATAAATGCAAAATCCTTTCACAAAATATAAACCCATTCCATATAGAAAGAGAAAACATTTGAATAAAAGGAGCTTTCCTTAGTGATAAAGGGCATCTATCTAAAACCACCACCAAGCATTAATTGTAATGTGAAAAAACTAGAATCCTTTCCCATAAGAACAACAGTGAAGCAAGGATCCCCTTTATCATCACTACTATTTTAATATTATAATAGAAACACTAACTTATCAATAACAGTAGAAAAAGAAATTGAAGGAATTAGAATAGGCAATGAGGAAAGACAACTATTACTCTTTGCAGATATTACGGTATATATAGAAAAAACCCTAGAGCCATTTTAGCGAAGACTTGGCATGCCAGCCCGTGTGTTATGGAAGGGACTGCTCCATTCCCCCTCTCCACCATGCCTGAGGACATTTTTTGCATTCCGCACCTCTTTGTCCAGCAGACCAATGCCAGCATTTCCTCACTCTGTGGTTTGAGGGTACAATTTGGGCATGCATTCTCTAAAAGGTTTGGCAGTGATGCCCTAGAGAATCAACCAAAACACTAACAGAAACAATAAAAAAAATTTTAGCAAAGGCACAGCATACAAAATAAACCAACATAAATCATCAACATTTCTAGTTAGCAATACCAAGGTTCAACTGTAAGAGATAGAAAAAGAAATTACATTTTAAAGAACTATAGACAATATAAAATACCAGGCGTATATTTACCAAAATAAATCCAGTAACTATATGAACATAATGACAAAACAATTTTCACAGGAATCAAATCAGACCTAAACATTTTGGAAAATATTAATTTCTCCTATATAGGCCAAGCCAATTTGATAAAAATCACCATCATACCTAAATTAATTTGCCTATTCAGTGTCAGGCCAAACTACCCAAAACTATTTCCTAGGACTGGAAAAATAATAAAATTCATCTGGAAGAACAAAAGGTCATATCAAGAGAATAAATTTTTAAAATGATATGAAGGAAGGAGGTCTAACCATGGCAGACCTCAAACTATATTATGAAGTGGTAATCATCAAAGCAATCTAAAACAGTCCAGAAAATAGAGAGGAAAAAAATACATAAGTGGAATAGGTTAGAAAATCAACACAAAAGTTAATGACCATTGTAATCTAAATTTTAATAAACCCAAAGATCCATGCCAATGAAGAGGAACTCACTATTTGGAAAAAACTAGAAAACAAAGTGTCAGAAACTAGGTATAGAGCAACATAACACTATACACCAAGATAAAGTCAAAATGGATACTTGCTCTGGAAATAAAGGAGGCTACCATAAACAGAACAAAGAAGTTTATCAGTCAGACTTATAGGTACAGAAAGAATTTTTGACCAAATAAGACATAGAGTACATTATGAAAAGTGTAATGGATAAATTTGATTACATTAAATGAAAAAGTTTCTGTACAAACCAAACCAATCCAACTAAGATTAGAAACAAAACAACAAGTGTGTATGTGTGTGTATGTGTGTGTGGGGGGGTTATATTAAACATCTCTGATTAAAAGCTTCCTTTCTCAAATATATTAAGAACTAAGACAAATTTATAAGAATACAAAGCATTCCCCAACCAATAAATGGATATGACCAGGCAGTTGCCAAGTGAAAACTATCTATATTCATATGAGGAAATGCTCCAAATCACTGTTAATTAGAAAAATGCAAATTAAAACAACTCGGAGACACCATATCACCCATATCAGTGTTGTTATTATGACCAAAAATTAAAATTATAACTATTAGAGGAGATGTGGTAACATACTGTTTTTAGTAACATACTGTTTTTAGAACTGATAACTTATACAACCATTCTGGAAAGTAAACTGAAACCATGTCCAAAGGGCCATAAAACAGTCCATACCTTTTGACCGGTATCACTACTGGGTCTGTATCCCAAAGAGATTAAAGATAGGGGGAATGGACATACTTGTAGAAAAACACTTTAGAAACTCTTTTCATATTGGCAAGGAATTGGAAAGTGAGGGAGTATTCATCAATTTGGGGAATGGATAAATAAGTTGTGGTATGTAGTTTTAATAGAAAGCTATTGCACCATTAGAAATGAAGAACAGAATGAGTTCAGAAAAAATTTGGAAAGACATGCAAAGTGAAGTGAGCAAAAGCAGGAGAACAATGTATACAGTAACAGAATTATTATACAGTGAGCAACCGTGAAGGACTGAACTATTATCGGCAAAAGAAGGTTCCAATATAACCTCAAGAGACTCATTAAAAAGAAATGTTATCCACAGCCAAATCTCATTGCAGATTAAAGCCTGCCATCTTTCACTTATTTTCTTCATGAGGTGTCGATTTGTTTTTGGTTTTTATGTATGTGGTATGTTCAATCAAGACATGGGGAATATGGAAATACATACTGCAGGAAAGCACTGGTATACCTTCATCAGACTATTTAAAATTTCACAGAGGAGATGCAGGGAAGGAAAGAATCTGAAATGTAAAATATCAGAAAATAATTGTCAAAAATTGTTTCCATATTTGATTGAAAAAATTAATAAAGAAAAAGCAAAAACTAGAGTTTTTCCACAAACAAAAAAAATGTAGTCAAATTTAAAAGGAAAGCAGAAAACTGGAGGAGGAAGAGAAATCTGCAGCCAGTTATTCTGATAAAAGCCTCATTTCTCAAATATGTAGAAATTTGATCCAAATTTAGTTTAAAAAGGTATTTCTCAACTGATAAATTGCCAAAGGAGATGAACTGATAAATTGCCAAAGGGCAGTTTTCAGAAGAAGAAATCACAACTATCAATGGTGATATAAAAATGTTCTGAATCATTATTAGAGAAATACAAATTTTACAAGTCTAAGGTATCGCCTCATCCCCATCAGACTGACTATCCTGACAGAAAAGTAAAATGACAAATGCTGAAAGGAATGTGAAAAAAAAATACACTAATGAATGCACTTTTCGTAGAGTTCTAAACTGCTCCAACAATTCTTTTTTTTTAAACCCTTACATTCTATCTTAAAATCTATACTGGGTGTTGGTTCTAAGGCAGAAGAGTAGTAAGGGCTGGGCAATGGTGGTTAAGTGACTTGCCTAGGGTTACACAACTAGGATGTGTCTGAGGCCAGATTGGAACCCAGGACCTCCCATCTCTGGTCCTGACTCTCAATCCGCTGAACCAGCCAACTGCTCCTGCTCCAACCATTCTTGAGAATAATTTGGAACTCTGACCAAAGAGTTTAGAAATTGTGCATACAGCTTGACCCAGAAATATTATTACTGAGTCAATATCCCAAAGAAGTCAAAGGAAAAGGACATATGTGTATAAATAATTTATAGCAGCTCTTTTTGTGGTGACAAAGAATTGGAAATTGAGGGGATTCTCATCAGTTGAGGAATGGCTAAGTTGTCATATATTATTGGGATGGAATATTATTGTACTTTAAGAAATGACAAAGGGGATGGTTTCAGAGAAACCTGGAAAAAATATAAGAACTGATACAAAGTGAATTGAGATGAAAAGGAGAACACTGTGCATTGTAATAGCATTATTGTGATGATAATTAACTATGGAAAATGTAGCTACTCTGATTAATACAGTAATCAACAACAATTCCAAAGGACTTATGAAAAATTCTTTTCACATCCAGAGAGAAACATGGTGGACTCTGAGCACATATTGAAGCATATTTTTTCACTTGATTGTTTTTTGCCTTTTTTTTCAACATGACTGATACGGACATATGATTTGCATGATTTTACATGTAAAGCAGGTATTGCTGCATGTTTTCTCAATTGACAGAGAGAGCCTAGAGGAAAGGATAGGATTTAGAATTCACAAATCAGTGTTAATAAATAAATATTTAAGAAGGAAGGACCAATAAGAAGGTTGAGGCCTGACAGTTTTCATCTTTGCCATTTCAATTTCATAAGACTGTCCAAAAGGCTAGACTTTTGTTGCAAAGGATATTTATGAAGTTGACTCTCATCCTTATTATGAGTGGCTCACCTTTTTTATTTCTTTGCATGAGCTTTTAGGGTCAAGAGCTTCAGTTCATATCTCAAAACAAAGACTGCCCAATGTGTAATACAGAAAATGGAACATTGTTATGGTTAGGTCTATGTGTGCCTTCAGTGTTAGGTAGTCATGGCAAAAGTAGTCAGAGTGGCAGAGAACCACAGAGCATAAGAAAAATAAAAAAAAAAACATTTCTGATGATATATAACTTACAAACTATTTTCTCACCCATTCTACCTTAGAAGAAAATTGTATTTATTAGTCAGGATAGTTGCAAAGGCAATTACATTCTCTTCTCTCCCCTCTTTCCCTAACCCAGCACAACCCAGAGTACACTGGGAGTTATTACTCCCATTTGGTCATTTTCAGTTCAGTCTTTAATAGGCAGCTTGTAGCATTGGTCATATACCTGGTCCTGAAGCCAATAAGTAGCATATTTGATGCAGATAGGCTGTGTGACCTTGGACAAATTATTTATAACCTTTCAATGTTTTAGGCAACTGTGTAAGAGTACAGATTGCAGAGATGGTCCTGGCCTGTACTGAGGGAAGGAGTTTCCTCAACTAGTGAAATTACAGGTTCACAGTTCCTATTATAGTAGTTAGGAATGCCTCACAGTACCTGAGTACTCACAAATAACAATAATAATAAATTTGATCATATTTATATAACATCATGTCTCACACTTCCTAAACAAATGCTTTGAGATATTTTTTAATTAATTCTTAATGCATTAAAAAAAACTTAAAGGGAAAAGAAATGTAAGTTTTTAAGACCTGAAAATGCTCCAGAAAATTCTTAAGGCAGATTCTGAAAGAATAATAGATACATAAAGGATAAAAACGGTGATTTGGGAAAGTTTATTGATCATGCTATTAAAGGTAAAGTCTGCATTCCACATTCCAGCTAAGGAAGCTGAAAAAGACAGGGAAGATTTCATGTCATATTCTGGCAGGTGGCTAAATGGATTGATTTTTTAAAAAATTTGACTCCTCCATCTAGAGTTCATCCATCTTTCTTTAACTTGACCCAAAAGAAAAATATATTTCTGACATGCTCATGACCATCAAAGTTAAAAAAAAAAAAAACAACACTGTTCATTTCTGGGATGCTTGAATGCAAACATTTATTTAAACCTATAGTGAATCATTGAACTGTAGTGCTTTTAAAAAAAATTACATCACAAAGCCTAGTGCAGTAGAATGGTTGCCATATTATTCTTAGAGTCCATAGCTTTGAATCTGACTGCTAGTTCCTATATGATTTTGGATAAGTCCGTTATATACAAGCATCAGTGTCCTTACATATAAAATATGGACATTAGGAAGGGGACCTGGATCAAATGATATCCAAGGTCAATTATAGCTTCAAATCTACAATCCCTTAAATCACATCTTTGTTGATTTCCTTTTTAAATATCTTGTATTTTTATATTCTAATATCAACAAGAAAAATATGCATTCTGATGACTAAAGTTTCCATAGAAAAACTTGAATCTGAGTCACCATTACTGTCTTCCCTTCCTGTATATCCTGAAATTTCATTATTTGATTTGGGGGGGGGTTCTATGTGCTTATTTTTTATTTCCTTTATTTCTGTTTGTCAAGGAGTAAAAGTGATTGCTGTACCAAGTCTGAGACCTTTCCTTTAACCAGGTTCAATATTACTACCTTTATAGGTCCTTGTCTTCAACCTCCCCAGCATCTATTTGTGTATTTTCACACTTTAGATTGGTCCCACAAAATATATTAGTCTAAAGGGAGGGAGATAACGCAGTAGTTCATGATGTTTCAGTCTTGATCTTCAACCTTCTTTTATTTCTTTAAATGCCACTTACATCTTTATCTCTTTTTAAAAAAATTATCCTGATGAGTTTTCTGTCTTTTATTTTTATTTTTTTGTTTTATTTTTATTTTTTTAAACCCTTAACTTCTGTGTATTGGCTCCTAGGTGGAAGAGTGGTAAGCGTGGGCAATGGGGGTCAAGTGACTTGCCCAGGGTCACACAGCTGGGAAGTGTCTGAGGCTGGATTTGAACCTAGGACCTCCCGTCTCTAGGGCTAACTCTCAATCCACTGAGCTACCCAGCTTCACCCCCCCTTTTTTTTCTTTTAGCTCATGCTTCCAGCTCTGTCTCCAGGAGCATGGAGTTTATTATATATATTTCAAGACTCATTTCACACAACCCCCCACCTAGAAACTTTGCACATGCACAGAAGTTACGAATTATGTCATATCAAAACACAAAAAAATCTCATTTAACTTCAGAATAGAACAAGGCCAAGGCTGAATTTTGACTGGGTTCTTATCAGAAAGCCAAGTCAGGGAATATTTTTCTTAGGGTTGAATTGCCCCTGCTAAAGGGTGGCCTTGGCTATACCAGGCAGTTGCATTCCTGACCAGAGGGGAACAGTGTTAACCACTTTTTTTTAACTCTAATATTTTATTTTTTTAGAAAAATTTTTCATGGTTACATGATTATTGTTTTTGCTTTCCCCTTCACCCCTCTTTACCATCCCCATATCCAACGCGCATTTCCACTGGTTTTAACATGTGTGATCAATCAAGACTTATTTACATATTATTGATAGTTGTATTGGTGTGGTCATTTCTAGTCTACATCCCCAACCATGTCCACATCAACCCATGTGTTCAAGCAGTTGTTTTTCTTCTGCGTTTGCACTCCTGTAGTTCTTCCTCTAAATGTGGGTAGCGTTCTTTTCCATAAATCCCTCCGAATTGTCCTGGGTCATTGCATTGTTGCTAGTACAGAAGTCCATTACATTCAGTTTTACCACAGTGTATCAGTCTCTGTGTACAATGTTCTCCTGGTTCTGCTCCTTTCATTCTGCATCAATTCCTGGAGGTCTTTCCAGTTCACATGGAATTCCTCCAGTTTATTATTCCTTTGAGCACAATAGTATTCCATCACCAGCATATACCACAGTTTGTTCAGCCATTCCCCAATTGAAGAACATACCCTCTTTTTCCAATTTGTTGCCACCACAAAAAGCGCAGCTATAAATATTTTTGTACAAGTCTGTTAATCTATGATCTCTTTGGGGTACAAACCCAGCAATGGTATGGCTGGATCAAATGTAGAGACTGCCATTTGTCCATTTGAATTAGAGGTGGACCTACAGGAAGTGACGAAAGCTGCTATCTTTCAAATATGATGGTAACTTCCTGTTGAGGCAGTTCATGCTTTGAACTTGGTGCTAAAGAATCTCTGCAGAGACCTCAGGGGGCTTCCCCTCTGAATTGTCATGTGGGTAAGTTAGGCTGGCTTCCTTTCACCTACCTTGGCATTTCTAGAGTCTCTACCTCAAGGAGGCTTCTTTGCCTCTCTAATTGCTAAGGCTTTGTGGCTAGTAGCCTAGTTTAATTAATCTCTTAACTCTTATTTGGTCTGGACCTCTGCTGGTCCGGACCAGAGTTTTTCTCTCTCTCTTTTCCTACCTTCAACCTTCCTAATTGTAAATAAATTACCATAAAAGCCATCCTGACTTGCATCTATTTTTAATTATGGAATCAATGTAAATCTGATTGATTCCTGGAGAAATATATATATGTATAATTTCCCTTCTTACATACGTCAGAGTTGTTTTGATTTGCATTTCTCTAATTTTGATGAGGTTTTATATTAGGAAGAATTAGATTCAATATTTATCTTCTCCTTTAGGAGTTCTTTAAAGATTTACTTGTAATATATATATGTATATATATATTCATTTCATTACTCTAGGTGAAATTTGTGTCCAGTGCTGTTTGTTATTTTGAAACCTAGATCATAATTTTCTTAAGAAATTCCGCATAGATATTGTTTATGCTAAAGAGATATAACAAATGTAGTAAACCATTTTGTGATATTTTAATTCATTAGCTATTAACTTGGCTTATGGTCCAAAATATTCATCATTTAGTGACCAACCTCCTCATAATGAGCATTTCCATACTTGAACTGCTTCTGAGAAAGCAGAATATTGTTAATCCTGTACTTGAATTCCTTTCCACAGAGTAGAACATTGCCTCAGATCATATTCCGCTGATATAGCCTCCAAAAGTCAGACTTACCTCAATACCATGTGAGTACAATATGGCATATTATCAAGGATTGGGTGAGGAAAGTAAAGTCTTGTTCACCTCAGTGAACCCCTCACTGTTTCAAGAATATGGGGAATTAGAGTTTCTCCTTCAAGGGTGCTGAAAGAGTTGTAAACTCAATACAGGAAGTTTGTAAAGGCAATAGTATGAGAGTCAAGAAAAATCAACCTAGTTTAGAACTCTGGCAAAGTCAAACTTGACAGCTGAAAGAATGAGGAAACAGGTATACTGCTTTTAGCAGAAAGTATTTTGGCAACATCTTTATTATGCAAAAACTAAAGAAAAAGAAATTTACCTCTGTTACTGCTACAGAATGAACCCACTCTTTTTTTCTAACATTTTTCAAGGAAAAAGTAAGCATACTGGCAAAAAAAAAGTGGCAATTGATTTAAGAGTGACTCATCCTACTTCTGCTTCTTATCTCAATCCCCTCATAAGCTCAAAAGATCTTACTGGTTAATGTGTTCTTCTGTCATACCCTTCTACCTCCTTCACAATTTATATTCTAGCCATTTAAATACAAATTTGTGCCCAAGCAGGTTTCAAGGTAAAGCACCTAGCAAACCTTTAACATCATAAAATATTAAAATAAAAGGCATTCACGGTTTGTGAAGTGCATCACCTTCCAAGTTAGTAAGCATAATAGTAAGGATTTTGAAAAGAAATATTACATAACAACACTATATTACCAGAAATAAATCTTTTGTAAAGTACTTCATTGTATACTCCATGTCACAAAATTTATAAATTATCATTTTTACTGTTGTCATTATTTTGTACAAAATGGGCCATTCCATAACAGGAAAAATGTTCAAAAATAAACATTGATAATGTTTCAGGCTTAAATACACTGTGAATGAGCCTAAAATCAATTAAATATTTCTTATATATCTCCTATGGTCCCCATTGGTTAAATGTTGAAAGGGAAATCCATGTTTTTGGAGGAATTAGCAAAATAATATTATAACCTCAGGCATGTCACTTCTCTGCTAAATGTTTTTATCTTCTCCAATATTCCTTCCATCATTAACATCAATTACTCTAGAGCACTACATTTAGATAGATTTGCTCCAAATAGATGCATTTCTTTATCTAGCAAGATCCAGAGAACTGAGGGGAAGTTTAGATGGATATGAGTAGAAAATAATAAAACAAAGAAATGTAGACAGGGCAGTCCAGATTTGGTAAGGCAAATAGCAACTGGGAAGGTATTGTTGTTGTTGTAATCTTGGTGATTACTGCTGTCATTGTAACTGTTTTAGGCTGAGCTTGTTCCTCAACTTTGAGAAAAAAATTATTTTTTACATATCTTTGAGAGGGATATAATTGCATAAAATCAGACAACCCAAAAGGTTTTTCCAGTAACAAAAGAGCAGAGTTTAGGCCTTATGGAAAATTATAGGCAATGATTTACATTTATTTGGGAAGAGCCTAGAACATAGAAGAGATCATGGTCAATGTTAGTGGCATCTGAGAGAATGTATATAAAAAACAATTACCATTAATGTGAAATGAAATAAGCAAGAGCAGGCTAATTTTTGCAAATAGATATACTTCTATACTTGTTTGTTTCCAATATGTCTCAAGTCATATATGACTAGAATAGTAAGTGGAAGAATAATTTACTCTTCATCAAAAATATCAAATCAATAGGGTAAATTGTTCCCTTATTTTTATGCTATTTTATATTCATATTTCTCTTATTGTTATGGAAGTAGATATTTTAGTATAATAATGGCAAGTTTAAAATGCAATATTTAAAAAATAATCAATGAGCAGTGCATATAGAAAAGTGATTATGTATCTGCCAAAAGAGTAGCATTTCTCAAATAAGAGAGTGAAACAACACCTGCATAGATGCTTGCAATGTCAAAAATTAATGAGTTATCTGTTTTATTCTCTCTATCTATCATCTTACATACCTACTACTATTTCCAGTGGGAAATATGGACCTTTTAATGTTTTGTTTTGTTTTATTTATATGTTTGATAAGTTTATATTACCACTCTTTTAAAAAATTATATGACTATTCTTTTATATTATATTATTCATGTCATTATATATATTAAAGCCTAATGAATAAGCTGGGGAAAGTTCTTAATAAGGTTTGCTGTCAGTGGTATTCAATAAACAATAAGTATTCTTGGGGTATTCATAGAGTATTTCAGTTGATTTGGTTTTAGTCTGATAAAATTTTCTCCTTTTTACATTTTATAATGACATAGTTAATAGAAAGGTGAATTTGATTTCTTTGGCTATTTTAATTACTTCTGTTATTCTGAAAAGCTGAAGTTAGATTGGTTTCTTTCTAACTTTTGGTTACTTCTTTTTCTTTTGATGGTAGGACTAAAAGAAATAACTATAACTTCTATAACCCAAAACATTCCTATAAAGGACTACCAGCCTCCTAATCCAAGGTTGTGTTGTTTCAGGAACACATTTGAACAATGTGAAAAGAGACATTTAAAGCATCAGATATTGCTTTGGAGTCCATAATTTCTAACTATATGATATGAATGTGGCACATCAGTAAAATGTGCTACCTTATATGAGTATATAATTCTTGATCTTCATGAACATTACACAAATGTGAGCAAATTTTCTAGTTTCGAAGAAAACACTTGATTAAAACTTGAGCTGTCCCTTTGAAACCAAAATCTTATAAATCTAATCTTTCATTCATTTACTGGGCCATCCATTTCCAGGAGGCACAATCTCATAAACATCACACATTGTATATATATTGGCTCTATTTATACTCTTTTGCTTTTTAGGGATTTATATTTTAAGTTAAATAGAATGTCATCATTAGGCAAGGAAATATATTGAAATTTATTAGGAAATAAATATGAGATGGTACTCAAAGGATCTTGCTATTTATAGACATTTTCATGACTGCCTAAGTACCAAAGCATCCTTTCTAACCCCACAATTTTCAAGTATGTTACTTAGCCCATAAGGACATTATGATCCATTACCATATTTTTCCCTGTCTAATCACTACCTTGTACCTAAAATAGGATCCTAATGAAACTCAGGATGAATGAATTTTGATGATTGGATCAAAGTTGGAAACTTCTAATTTTTTTATTGTTTCATTTTTTCTGGTTGGACACTGTAAGAGAGCGATCTAGACTTGGTGGAGGAAAAAGTGGATAAAAAAAAGGTAGAGAAGAGGTAACCTGGACCTAAGGCAAACATTTCCTATTTGATAATATTGTACAGGACAAGCCAGATTTATAATATCCCAAGAAAGAGAGTGGCCAATGCTAATCTTCATTTTCTTTTGAGCATTCCATGATTTATATTTGGTCTGTTCTATCAACATTAAAAATAAAAAAGATTAAATAAAATGGAATTTCCAATTTGTGAAAAGTATTTGCTTATCTGGCTCGTAATAGAGGGGTTATTTTCTAAATATAACCTGGAATAATTGTGTTTGTAAATATAAACCATGAAGTTTTTGAGCTTGCATATGTCCTGATAGAATTTATCTTTGCAATGGATTTGTAAAAGATGATGGTTATATCAAGAAAGGGAGCTAGATAGGTCAGTAGATAGAGTACTTGGCATGGAGTCAGGAAGACTTCAAATTCAAATATGGCATCAGACATGGCTTGTGACCTTAGGTAAGTCACTTAACATCTGTTTGCATTAACTCATTTGAGAAAGAAATGTATTTCTTTACATTTTTACATTTTTTACATTTTTACAATCTTTACATTACAGTATCCCTGACAAAAAAAAACCCATGGAGAGTATGGTCCATGGAGACACAAAGAGTTGGATGTCAGGCACTGTGCTAAGAACAAAAGATATAAAGAAATAGAAAATGTTCCTGTAAGCAAAGAATTTCCATTCTAAATACTGACATAAATTCTCAAATTCAAATTTTTAGTATATGATAACTCTACTATTTTTACAATGTAGTAAAAGAAATAGAATTTTATACAAAGTAATAATATTGATAGAGCAGCTAGACAGCTCAATGGATAGAGTACCAGGTCTGGAGTCAAAAAGATTCATCTTCCTGAATTCACATCTGGCCTCAGAAATTTTCTTGCTCTGTGACTCTAGGGATGTCACTTAAACCTATTTTCCTCAGTCCCCTCATCTGTAAAATGACCTAGAGAAGGAAATGGCAAACCACTCTAAAATCTTTGCCAAGAAACCCAATGTGGATTCAGGAAGATTTGAACATGCCTGAAATGACTGAACAATAATAACAAAATAATATTGATCAGATAAGCATTTATTTCACAACTTCTTTGCATACAATATGATCTTGTTCCTCTTGCTAATTTTCCCAATGATTTTCTTCATTAAATTAGCTACATTTTATGCTTATTTTTATTATATACTCCACTGACCCTTTGGAGATCTTGGAGAGGTATGACCCTGGGGTTATGATTTGATTCTTCAAAAACAGAGAGGTCTCAGACACAGGTAAGGATGCACTTGGATAGAATCATCCAACAAATAATGAAAGGTCTTTAATCCTTTATTTCATCAACTAATAAATTTCCAATTCTATCATCATCTCATTCCAGGTCAATATTAGTAATTGGAAAGAGAAGTCTAGTTTTTAGAGATATTGGCTTAATATTTTTTGTTCAAAGCACTATACTACTCCACCACCCTCCACTTTTTATAAACTCTTGTTTCTCTTATCAAGTCCCTTATATATGACTTCTTTAGTGCTAAGTGCCTCCTAGAAATTTTAATTTGGTAGGTTTATTAAATATGTGTCTGTCTTTGATTACATTGACATTACTGAGCTCAATTTACAGGTTCTCTTAGGCTGATATGATATGAGAATGGAATCTATCAGTGCATAATAAACTAGTTAAGGAGTGCTTATGCTAAAGAAAAGTTAAAGTTGTATTTATATAACATTGAAACTGCTCATAGCAATTCATTTCCTGGGAATATATTCCACCGAAGATTTTGTTCTGGTAATAATAATAATAGCCAGTGAAATTAATATAGAATTTTAATATTTGCAATATTCCTTATGTATGTTACCTCATTTGATCCCTATAATAACTATGTGAGGCAGGTAGTATTATCATCCCTAATTTTCAGATGGATAAACTAAGTCACAGATGGGTGCAATGACTTCCCTAGGATCACATAGCAATTAAAAATCAGAGGTTTTATTTTAATTCAATTCCTCACTCCAAATTCATCATTTATGCCTCTATGCCTTTGTTCACAAACCTATGGTACACATGCCAAAAGGTGCTACTCCTTTCCCCCTCTCTACTGTGCCCGAGGACATTTTTTCCCATCACCTACCCCTCTGCCTAGCAGACCAATGGGAGTACTTCCTCCCTCCCCTGTCTTAAGTAAGGAGATGGCTCACATGTGGCATAAAGGTGCAGTTTTGACACCCAGTCTCTAAAAGTTTCACCATCACTGCTTTATGCTATGAATTTCTTCTGATTTGAACCTATTATAGTACATACTACAAAAAAAATCATTTTATAAGACTGGAAGTTGGTGTTCAATTGTCAGTCACATTCAATTTTTATTGACCCAGTTTGGAGTCTGATTGGCAATGATACTGGAGTGGTTTTCTATTTCCTTCTCTTACTTTACAAATGAGGAACTAAGGCAAAGAAGACTGTGTCTTACCTAGGGTAAAATAGATAGTAAGTATCTCAGGCCAGATTTGAATTCAGGAAGATGAATCTTCCTAACTCTATTGATCTTTCTGACCAAAATTCAAAGTCTCTGGTCATTTGAGAGGGTCTTTGACCTATATGTCACTTTATCAGCTATGATGCTGGCCTAACCAATAAGTCAATGTAATCAATAAACTTATATTCTCATGAAAAATTAGTCTCGAGATAATTTTAATCATAACATTCCAATCCAACTTCACCTGTGTGACCCTAGGCAAGTTGCTTAACTCTATTTGCCTCAGTTTCCTCATCTATAAAATGTCCTGTAGAAGGAAATGATAAACTACTTCAGTATCTCAGCTAATAAGACTCCAAATGGTTTCACTAAGAGTCAGACACAATTGAAACAACTTACAACTATCTTCATCATTCTTTCTGTAATCTAACTAATGTCATATACCATTAGGGCAATTTCTATTGTATTTTCCATTTTAATACCTGTGAGATTACCTTCTATCCTGGTATGTCAGAAAGCAGAGTAGCTATAAGATATTGAACAATGAGCACTGGAAGAGAGAAAGTGTAACACAGTCCCTGGATTCATTCTTTCCAAGGAGAACTTGAATTCTTGATAGATCCCAAAGTAATGGAGTCCTGTGATCAACAGTTCTACCATTCAGTAGCACAAAACAGATGATCATTCGAAGCCAGGATACAGGAACCGTGGTTGCTGCAAAAACAACAACCTTTCAGAGAGGACTTTTCCTTGTATATTGACTCACTATTGCAAAGTCCAATAAATTCCATAATAGCTACAGATTTGATTCTCAGATTAGGTAGGGCTTTCCCTCAAAGTCAATGAAGCAAGATCTATTTGATATGGTAGGAAAGTAGGTGGACCACCTAAGATGATTTATCAAGGTAGAACTATCATGAAAATAATCTTTAATGGAAATTTCATCAGAAAACAACATTCAAGGTAGTCTAAAAAAAAAGGAGAACTAAAGTGAAAGATAGAACTTGAAGTAGCAATTTAGGCAGGAGGTATTGAGGGACTGGTTTATCGTAGTTACAATGGAAAGGAAAAGAACAGAACATTTGATTTCACAGAAATGTAAGAGACCTTTCTTTCTTAACTCTTCCTCAATCTACCTTCTTTCTTTGGGATATTACAGAATAGGTTACTTTGAGAAAAGTTGGTTTAATAGTTCTTTCAAAGTACCATTTTCGACTGGATTTTTTATAAGCAATGCTTCTTTCCTTATCATATGATCTACCTTCCATAATCCATCTTTTTATGATATGTTGCCTTTTTAGAGAGTGGAATTCCTATTTTGAAATCTGAAAGTGATAATTATTTAGTTATATATAATCTTTCAGCAACTCAATGTTATTCAAAAAGTGGAACATCTAGGAACAAATTTCAAAACTTTTTTTTTCATGGATTAAACCACTGTCCAATGTGACAAGTTTGTTATTGTTGTTCTCCCATCATCACCATCCCTCTGCCCCAAAAAAGATTAAAATTAAATCCCTTACAACATTAGTTTTCTATCAGTCGAACTGTGATTAATCCTTAGTGCATTTGGCTTATAATAAATTGAAAATGTAGTCAAGCTGAAGTTAAAATCTCTTTTATCTGAAATGTTCTATTAAGGAAATTAATCTAAATTAAACAGAAGCATTATATTGCCTATGTCTTAAAAGTGCAATTAATATGCTCAAAATGTATCTCATAACATTTTTTTCTATTCTGCCTCCAAGATTCATGCAAATATAGGGGGAAATAGAGACAGAACCCAGGCCTAAAAACATTTAAACAGTTCTTTATTAGTTCGGAAACTTTGATCATTTTTAGTAAAAGGGGTGAAATTGTTTTTTTGTCTGGGATTGCCACAAAATCAATTCTAGTTTAACCTGAAAATAAGAGTTGCCAGTCATAATAGTGGTAATGAAACTTGTATCATCTCATTCTTCCCAATGATATTTAGTGGGTTGAAGTAGACATACTCAAATTGGATGGGGAAATATTGTATAATACTCTCAAGAAATTTATTGTTGCTTTGGAATGAGCTAATAATACTGAAATTCCATATAATGATAATCTAATAATGATTAAGGCCAAAGCAAAATCTTAACTACCCAAATTTTCAGTCATTTTAAAGGATTTTGAAGGAGATTATTGAAGGAGACAATTATTATTTTGTTTTTGGCATTTCTACTACTAGGTTATTTTATTTCATCTAACTCCATTTGGAGAGTTATCTTCTGATATATAACATCTTCATAGATGATAAGATTTTGAATCTATGTCTTTTTTTTTTAAAACCCTTATCTTCCATCTGAGAATCAGTACTGTGTATTGGTTCTAAGGCAGAGGAGTGGTAAGGTCTAGGCAATGGGAGTTAAGTGACTTGCCCAGGGTCACACAGCTAGGAAGTGTCTGAGGACAGATTTGAACCTAGGACCTCCCATCTCTAGGCCTGGCTCTCAATCCACTAAGCCACCCAGCTGCCCTCTGAACCTAGATCTTTTGATTATAAGTCCTGTCTTTAATTAACTATTGCCATCTTGTCTCTCAAGTCATTTTATGCCTGATTTTAAAAATTAAACAAATTATGGCATTGATACCCTAGTGACAGTCAGTCCTCTTGACTTTAGTTACACAACAGAAGGAGTTTTTGTTCATGGAGAATTCCATGTACCAATTAAAACAAACAAGGAAACAAAAAAAAAAAAAAAACCAAAACTTTAGTACTTTTACGTTCAAACCCTGAGAATGTTGGTCTCACCTTGATTGACAAGGGAGACAGTTGGAGACATTGGAATATTCCCAGATGCCATGAGCCAGGGGAAAAGTAGGTTAGCCGGAGTGTATAAATACCCCAACAACCATCTGGAAGGGGCCTTTGACCATTGATCTTTGGGACCTGAGGTTATCCATCCTCCTGACTACTTATTTATACCATCAAGCAAAGGTGATGGGTTGGTGTTCCCCCACTCACCAGCAACCTAGGGGAATACAAAGACACAGCTTCCCTCACCAGTATCCATATATTCCCCCAGTACCATTTATTTCTTTATAACAGTACTTCAAGGCTTAGTCATTTCATTATCATATTTACATTGGTACAGGTAGCAAGACATGTTCAAATTAGATGGCATTGTGGATACTGCAATAAAAGAGGGATGGCTACATGAGTGGGAGGAGTAAGGAAGATGGAATCAGGCCAGTTTTGAGGCTTTAGAACTAGGCTATGGGCATGGAAACACTAAGGAACCTTTACCCAACTTAACAGATAGATAGGTGAAATACTCTCCCACTAATATACTCAAGCTCCTTTAACTTCAGGATTCTATAGCCCTGCCCTGAGAAGGAAGTAATTTCCTATTGGATGAACGATGGAGTCAAATAGGAAGGAAATATGGCACTTCCTGATCCAACTGTTAATGGTGCTGACTGAGACAGCTGTCTTTACTTGGCCCTAGATGTAGGCAATGACTACAAGTTCTTAGGTTTAAAAGACTGATGGATTTATTTGAAGATGAAATATTAGATGAAAGGGATTTGATAAGAGGGTGAGGTAATTCTAAGAACTTTAAAACAGCTAACTTCACTAAACTAGGTTTGAGATGCTGAAGGTATTCTTGTGAAGCTGAGGATAAAATGCCTAAGCAGTTTTAAACTCTAATGTCCTTCTCTGCTGACCCAGGGCTGGCAGGCCCTGGTCAGAATGGTGTAGCCTTGTTTGTTGATATATATAAATATTCTTCTCTCTAAAGGATGGACTGATTGATTTGCCAGATGTGTTGCTAATAGTTGGCCTGCAGTGTTAGTTTAAGTCTATCTGCCTAAGTAAGCTAAACCCACGTTCCACCTCCCTCCAACCCAGGTCCCAAACCCAAAGGGCTAGAAGGAAAAAGTGACCAAGTCTGAGAGCTCTTTATATACCCTGCCTTCAAACTGTCAGGCTGGCACAAGCCTCTGTCTCATGCCAGGTTCTATATTCTAACTGAGGAACTGCCAACTTGCCCCATGAAACATGGCTATATGATTTTACATACTACAATACCTATGGCCAAAATAATTCATCACATTATGACCAGTCTTATGGTGGTGTTACTCTTGAAGCTTCACTAGGTTGGTCCTCAGAGGAGAGATGTACAGCCTAAAGATTTGATTGTATTTCAAACCTTCCCAGCTTGGTATTTCCTTTCCCACTTTGCAAACTGTTGGTAAAGACTTTTAGAACCAAGAGTTATATAAAATAGAACTTTAGTAGATTGTAACGTACAACATCATAAAGTCTTAGATAAGATTTCTGTGAGTGTCTTTCTACTTTGACCATTTTTGTTGACGTTTAAGGGCAGAAAGAGAAGAAGCAAGTTTAATTAATGTTAATGTACACTTCAAATGATCAGTTAACCTAAGCTATTTCCAATCATTGAACTTCTTTTTATGCATGATATCACATCTGTAAGTATCAGTGTTTTAGATGATTTAGACTTCCAATGATTCTATATCAGCTGATTATGACATGTTATATATGCTATAGCTTCTAACATTTCCAGTGCCCCAGTCACATAATAATCTATTGTAAAGTAATCCATAATTTTTACCTGTCTCATCTGTTCAAAATCCAACCCTTTTCTCTGCATCATCCCTTCCATTGCTCCAGCACAAACATAGAAACAAAGACAAAAGTTTTCATGTAGGAAAATAATTCAAATTGAAATGAACATCAAAAATAGGTTTCATAGGAGAAAGTAGTCACATAAGGACTAGTTAGGGAGGTCTAAAGGAATACAAGTAAAGAAGGGCAGATTGACCAGTATTACCTTGATGATGACAGAAAGTTCCTGGACTAATTATATGCATATTCAAAAGTTTCAAGCCTTTGATTTTTTTTAAGGAGGAGTTATGTGAATCTAGGTCCTCTTAAACAGGTTGTCTCTTTGAATCATCACTGTGGTGCAGCAACTCTTCCCACCTCACCCAAACTCCAATTTTAGATCTCTTGAGCATTCAGAGGTATCAGGATTAAAGTGTCTTAGCTCTCAATGAGTTCTCTAATATTAGGTAGTGGAGAAGAGGAAGGAGCACTTTCAATCTGTAAGAAAGGTTCACACTATTGTACATCAGCATGACTCGTATCCTAAATATTTATCTTTGGATATATCAAACTGCCCTTTGGCCACAGAAAGAAGGAGGTGGGCTTTATGATTATTGTATTGCTATTTTAGGCCTACCATTTAAGTCTCCAGGGAAGGTGCTATGCTTTCAGTAAGAAAAAAAATGTTTGTGTGAAATGCAGTTATTCAAACTGTAGGAAAATATAAGTAAGGTTATGGGGTCACCAGGGATATTACAATAAACTAACTGGTTTGTGGGAACACACTCTAGGATTTATGAGAGACTGGACCAGGGTGAAGAGACCAGAGTTTACTGGATTTCCACAGGAATGGCAGTTGATCTTAACTGTCACCCAGCTTCCACTAGACCAGAGTATAGTAACAGGCTAACAAGGTAAAAGGGACTTAACAGCTTTAATTATGTTAGTCTAAAAGGTGGGAAAGGATTTCTATACTTAAAATCAGGCAATGGGAGAACTTATTCTACTCTTATCTAAGTGATCTAAACTAACAGGGCCCAAGGAGCTGTAAATGGAGTCTCTGGGTTTCTGCCTCAAACCTGAAACCTGCCAGGCTTGAGTACAGCTAGGACTTTGTGGCTTTGGGATTCTCACTGCAATCCACTGATGATCTCTGCATGCCAGGAGTCAAGATGATCTCAGGTACCAAGTAGAGAGGGTTCTGCTTGAAGCACTGTCCTCCAGTTTTCAAACTTCTCCTCTCTTGGCTCTGTAGATTTGTCCTTTTGCTAGATGACATACCACACAGGATCCCAGGGGAAATCAGGAAGCAGGGTGTCTTTTGCTCTGAGGTCTCCCAGGCTGGCAACAGTTTTGCCTACCATTAATGGAGTCCACACTCAGGGCACAGACAGACTTCCTCCTCCTTCATTCCAACCTGGAATTCCCAGCTCCAGCTCCTTCCTGCTATGTACTTCCTAATTAATACTTAATCAATACCTAATCTAATCTTCCTCACAACAATACCCAACAACTTTTTAGGCTGTTCATTAAATTTGCAAAGAAGTGTAAAAGTATGAGTTCTGGAGCAGCATGTGTTATCAAGAAGTAAATAAGGTAATATGAGTGGGTCAACGAAGGCAATTTGGGTGTGAGGAAGGATAAAGGGGATATTAGGTGATTATAAGGTGATTGCAGGAGGAATGAAGGTAAGGGAAAGTATGTAGGAAATAAAGGAAATGGGATATGTAGGAGAAGGCAGCTCAAACAGGTTTACTTCCAGAGGCTTGAGACAGAGAATATAGGGAGGAAACTAGGGCCACTAAGAAATGTTTAGGTTTTCCCTGGAGGGTTTCTCTTGTTAGTTTCTAAAGTCTCTTGAGGGAGGAGTCAAGAGGACTCCTCCCTGCCAGTCAAACTGATGGCTGGAGGAAGTCTCGGGTAGGTACTTCCTGGCAAGATGGATGCCCCCAGTTCTCTCAAGAAATAAAAAGAAAATGATTCCTTCCTCTTTAGTCCTTGTCTCAATTTTTGATACAATGATTCACCAAAGGCTTTGAGTAGGTAACAAGGGGATTTATTAATCTCAGGTTAGTCAGAGGGAAAGAGGTTCAGTATTTTCTAACTTCTGCTAGGGAGAGGTGTGATGGTGGGGGATGGGTCACAGAGAAGTTTAGACTGAGAGAGCCTGCTCTCCCAGTAGGGATATTTGACTGCCTTTTAAGTAAAGTCCTCAGTAAATCACTAAAACTAGGGGAAACTTATTTGAGGATACTCTACTTGTCTATAGAAACTAAAACCCACAATGTTCAATCACCAAACCCTCCCTTCCACCCAGGGCCCAAAAGAAATTCAGGGAAAGGGAAAGGAATGTAGATGGAGAGATCAGGGAGAAGTCCAGAGAAATGAGATAGGTTTAAATTTCCCCAAGACAAATAAGCACAGGCCAAGGCCGAAGCAATTAGGCCAAAGCCAAGCCAAAAGGCCACAGCTAACAGGCTAAGTCAAAGCAAAGCCTCCAGCTACAGCAAAAGCCAGATAGCAAAAGCCTTGTCATTTGGAACTTCACCTCTATTTATGGCTTTAAGTTCTAACTGACTTTCTGAAGATTCTAAGACTTCTAACTGACTTTTTGTGACCGTTAGAAATTACAGAAGCAAAAAGGTTCTGTTAGCCACCTTGCATTACACATGGTATATTGGAAAGAACTAACTTTCAGTCCTCACTCCAGTACCATCTAGCTATATGAACATGAACAACTTTGTTGACTTCTCTAAGCTTCAGTTTCTGAATTTTTAAATGGGATAAATGAGAATTTTATTGCTTGTTCCATATAATTTTATGGGGATAGCACTTTGGGAGCATTCATTTGTAAATATGATGGGGAAAATACATGATAACTTGCAATTTGTTATCATCGTTATAACTTTAAAAATATTCTCATCTCATGTAGTTCAAATAGAAATTATCACTATCTTGATTTTATTAACATACAATATTCCACAGACTGTTACAAAGGTATCTAACAGCTTCTTGTAGGTGAATGGAAGTATTAAAATATAAGCTCATCTTCTGTAGTCTAATTTAAGATACGCTTGATACAACACCAGGAATAGACAGGGCATATATTTCAACCTCTTCCCACATTATCTTGATTTCTTCTGCTAGTCTCTTTGCTAGGAAGCTTAAGAATCCATCTTAAGTCCATGTGTTGGGATGATGCAAAAGACTAGAGCAGCAGTAGATAACAAAGAGTACATATACTTAACTCATAAGAATGTAGAACAAGCATACATGTTGATAATAGTGGTGTATGTTCCAGGCTTTGTTAGTACCGATCTTTCCTTTTTTGTTTTTCCCTTTCCAACATAGATACAGAACTCATAGCAGTGATTGGTATGGAATCTCAACATGTGGAAGAACTAACAGGTTTAAGAAGGCACTGTGCCCCCTGTAGAGGGGTAACTTTATATGTTGAGGTTCATGATATGTGGACCTCACAATATGAATGAATCAATGAAATCTTTAGGATACTATTTGTCTTCATCCCTCAACTTTCAGTTCTATAATCTCACCAGCTCTACAGACAAATGACTTTCCCCTTGACATGCTTATTTTAAAGTTTTATTGATAAATTTTGATTATACATTATATTCATTTGCAGGTTACTTTCACGTCATAATGGATTTCATGTAACAAAGTAAAACAGGTAAAACTAATAATAGTGACTTCACATAAAAAGTGAATACAAATTTTGCATATGTAGTAACTTTTAAAATTCTCTACTACTACTACTAATAGTAATAATCTGTTTTATCTCTATCTTATCCCTTTTCACACTAGGGGGAAAAGAAAAGAAAAACCTATTTCTCATAAGAAACAATTAAACAAAACAAATTCCATCACTGGTTGCATAAAAAAATTATGTCTCATATTACACACTAAAGTCTTGTTTTGATATTATGTACTAAATTCTTAGTGTGCTAGCTTGTTTTAAGATTGATCCTCTGGAATCATGAATAGTTATTGTATTGATCATAGATCTTATACCTGTCAAAGAGTTTTGTTGCTTTGATCATGTTATTCTTACTCTTAATATATTAATTATTCATTTGGTTATGCTCATTTCATTCTTTATCACTTATAAAAGTCCTTAAATCTGTACACTTTATCAAATGTTTTATTATAAATTGTTGTTTCTGATCATTTCCCTCTTATACTCAATTTACATCTTTTCATAAAACACAATAATTGTCCATATTCATATACCACAAGTTATTTAGCTTTCTTTAAATGTTAGACACCCTCTGAGTTTCCTTAATTTGAAAGGCGAAGGGGAGCAAATACTTGAATACATAAAAGTAGCTTCTATAAGTGTTTTTATACAAACCTTTTCCTCTTTCTCTGATCTCTTTTTGGGCCTAACAGTAGTGTGTGTGTGTGTGTGTGTGTGTGTGTGTGTGTGTGTGTGTGTGTGTGTGTATCTGAGAATTTTCTTCATGTGAATAATTCAAATTGATTTCCAGAATGGCTTTACTCTTTCACAGTTCTAGAAACAATACAGTCCCTATTTTTCACAGCACCTACCTCCAACATTTACCATATTCCTGTTTTTCCTATTTGTCATTCTTGCCTCTCTGATGGGTGGGAGATAGAATTTCAGAATAATTTTAATTAGTATTTCTTTAACTTGTAGTAATTTTTTTTCTTTTAACAAAAGATAGTCTGAATTTCTTTCCTTGAGAACTATTCAGATCCTTAAACTATTTATGAGGTTGGGGAGCAATTGTTTTCCTTAAAAATTTGGTGAAGTTGAATATGTTGAGGAAAAGACCTTTATCTGAGAAATGTCCTGCAAGAAATTTTCTCCAATTAATTCCTTTTTAAGCTTAGCCTCATTAGATTTGTTTGTAAAATACATTTTAAATTTCTATTATCAAAATTATTAATTTTATTTTTTGAGATTCTCCCATTCCTGTTTCTTATTTAATAAAATCTTTTCTTCTATCTATATATTTGACGTGTAATTTTTCAATTTTTCTTTAATTTGTTTATGATGTGACATTTTATATCTAGGTCATATATCCATTTGTAGCTTATCTTTGTGTATTGTCTAAGTTATTTGTCTGATTCTATTTTCTTCCATACTGCTATCCAATTTTCCCAGCAGTTTCATCAAATAATGCATCCTTATTCCATTAACTGGAGTCTCTGTGTTTAAAAAATACTAAGGGATTAAACATTCTTGCTTCTGCATTTTGCATACTTAATTTGTTCCACTAATTAATCTTTTTTTTTATTTTTTACACCAGTAGCAAATATTCCAGGAAATAAAGAGTTTCTTAAATACGTTTTTGGTTGAGCCACAGTATTTTGGGTGACATTATTATGATATATATGCATTTTTTTTCTTTATGTAGATGAACACTAAGAAAATATTGAAATCTTTGAAATCTTAAAGGGACAGCTAAGTAGTACAGGGAATATGGAGTCAGGAGGACTGTGGTCTCAAACACTTCAGAACTATGTGACCCTGGACAAGTCACATAACTCCCATTGCCTAGCCCTTACCCTTCTTCTATCTTATAATTGATACTTACTGTTAATCCTAAAATGGAAGGTTAAGATTAAAAAAAGAAAATAACTTTTACATAAATATTAGTTGTGTTGTTGTGTGTGTTCCTATTGGGCCAGAAAGTTGCTGAACCTTTAACACAATTATTTTAGAAAATTCCCAGTGTTGAAAACTTCCACCAATCAGTACAAAGAGCATTTATTCTAGATTCAGAGGACCTGGGTTTAAATGCTTCATTTAAAACCATCTTTATGAACATTGACAAGTCACTTAACCAACCACCCCAATTTTTCATGTATTCTCCTATAAAATGAGGGAATTGGTAGTATGGCATGATATCAATAGGTTATTGGACTTGGAATCAAAGAGACATTTTTAAAAAATAATGCTTAGCTTATTTACTAGTCACATGACCCTGGGAAAATCACTTAACCTCTCTGCCTTTGTTTCATTTCTTATATGAAGATGTTGGAGTCAGTTTCTTCTGAGTTTCCTTCTCCCTCTAAATCTGTGATCTTAAGATGCTATGTCAGTGGTCCTTTCCAACTCTAACTGATTAACTTCTATATAACTTTTGGTCTTAGAGAGCTGTCTGAGATATTGAGAGGTTTAGTAAGTTGACTATAGAGTCACAGCTAGCATGTGAAAGATATAGGACTTGTCATAAGACTGGCATTCTACCCAACTTGCTCTTAGGTGTGTTTAGATAGGTATAAGTATTCATTAGATTAATTAATATTTCTGTCATCATCATCATATACCGGCCCCATGCCTTTGCCCTCTGCTCACATACATAACTTTACTTTTAACAACAGCTAGGAAGTATTTGAGGTCAGATTTGAGCCTGTGTCCTCTAGCCTCCAGTCCTGTCTCTCTTTACATGGTGCTGCTTAGCTGCCCCATGAAAGGCTTTGTTTCACAGAGAATAGAGTTGGCCTCTGTATTTAGAAAATCTGTGTTCCTACCAGTGACACTTTTACTGTGTCATCTTGGGCAAGTCATGGTTTCCCTAGGAAGATTATACATTAAAGGGTAGGTGCCAACATACTTTGAAAGAAGGAACTTCCTCATTGACAGTTTCTCAGGAAAATGAAATCTATGATATAGCTTTTAAAATTGATCACTTATAGTCCAAATGAAGTAGTAGTAGCTTTTTTATTGATTAATTAATTTAGAATATTTTTTCATGGTTACATGATTCATGCTATTTCCCTCCCCTCTTCTTTCCCCTCCTCCCAGATCTGATGAGCAGTTCCACTGGGTTTTACATGCATCATTGTTCAAAATCTATTTACATATTATTAATATTTGCAATAGGGTGATCATTTAAAGTCAACATCCTCAATCATATACCCACATGAAACATGTGATCAATCATATGTTTTTCTTCTGAGTTCCTACTCCCACAATTCTTTCTCTGAATGTGGTTAGCATTCTTTCTCATAAGTCCTTCAGGATTGGCCTGGATCATTGCATTGCTAAGTAGTAACCCTTTTTAAAGAATGATCGGGATTGTGTTTAAAATGCCCACCAAAACACTCATGTAAGGATAAATTGATGTGAACCACCTAAGTTAACATGGCTTTGATGAGTAGTAGCTTATATTTGAATCAGATTGCTTGTTTTTAGAAATCAATCTAAACCTCAAATCATTGATTAGGCCATAGGTTGGGAGACAAATGTGCAAGCACACCGTAAGGAAGTAATTGTAGTGGATAATTCCTTGGTCATCAGTTTTTGCTTTTGCCAAGCCTCTGAACTAGTTCTGAAAATGACAAAATATGCTAAGAACCTCTCAGTTCACTTCCTCTGAGGTGTCAGCCATATTATGCTTTATATCAGTTGAAGGGTGAAGGCAGACAAGGTTTCAATGCATCACATGGTTATTATTTGCATTGTGCTTTTCTTAAGTATTTCTCCCAATGATTGCTCAAAGAATCCTTTCAAAGCATTTTCTGATGCTGTGATAGAAGATAAAACCAAATAGGTAGGTGTTTTGTTTATTGTTCTGTGAAATTACATTATTAAGAAGAGAATCATTTTAAGTAAGGAAAAAGCATTCATGGCTGTAACTGGTTTCAACCTGTTACCTTTTTATGATTAGGGAATATTTTGTTCAGTGTTGAGAAATCTTGGAAAATTATGTTATAGACTTTTCAGAGTTCTTCATCCTGCCTCTGACTGGGAGGCATTTATCTGTATGGTAAACACAGAGTTTCCCCATTTTATGTCTGGTAGTGACATTGTGAGGAGGATTGGGAAATATTAAGATTGGGAGTCAATGATCCTAAAGTCTCTTATGGTCAGATTTATTGAGCTCATTAGACTCCATGAATAGAGACTATTCCATAAATATCATTTATAATCTTTTCTTTCAAGGGAGGAGTTGTATATGTATTCACAAACACAGTCATGTGTATCTAAAGTATTTTAACTATGAGCCAAAGACAGACACCATGGCATACTGAACAAAGGAGTAGGCAGAATCAGAAAAGATAGTATATAAACTTGGGCTCTAGCTATGCAATCATGGACAAGTCACTTCAAACTCCAAGCCTTAGTTCCTTTATCTGTAGAAAGTGAGGGAGATAAAAATTGAGTGACATTAACATCAGGATTGGTATGAGTCTCAAATAAGAAAATATTTGGATAAGAACTTTAAACTTCAAAGTGACACATAAATAAAATTAGCATTTTTTCTCCTCTTCCATTGCTATCATCTGTTCTTGGTGACCTCATCCACATAGGGTTCCTCAAGGTTTCATGTTCTTGTTAACTGAGAGCAAAGTAAGTCATGGGAAGATAGGGGAGAAAATGACTTCTCTCTTTTATCTTCAGTCACTTCCTGTGTCATTGAGAGGCAAGAGGCAAAGCATCAAATATCTGTAGGGAAAAATAAGAAATGAGAATGGAGAAGGTAGATCGCCTCCAGTAGATCTCTAAGATTTGAAGTTACAAGTAGGGATTACTGTTATACATGATCAAGAATATAGAGAGTCTGGCCACCCTCTCTGAATTAAGCAAATTAAATCATATTACAGGTGCCAACTTTATCCCAGAAAAATATTTTTAAAATCTTAGAAGGTAGTAATCATAATGCAATAGCCATTGTGTGTAGATGATTTTACTCACCCATAATCAGTAATGTTTTGAATTATTTATCTAACAAAATCATGTATTTGTTTAGATGTATCAGAGATCTCCATTTTATATTTCCTACCTCCTTTCTTAGCTTGGTAGTGAACATCATCTTACCTGACAGAAGCTAATATAATTATTTTAAAAAAATTATGATTGACTACTCATATGAAATCAACTCTAGTATTGCAAACATGTTTTTCTTATGTTTTCAATTGATAATTTTTAAAAGAAGCTAACTAGTACTTCATCTTTCAGAAAAATTAAAAATGTCTTTCCCCAAATATTGCAAATATTTTTCTGTCCTTTGTGTCAGAGTAAAATAACAGATAATACCTTTAAGTACAACTTATATGAAACATAGTATTCATTTCATTAAATTATTCCTGAGTTCTTAACTTATTTTATATATGAAATATTTTTTCAAATTCTGAATGAATTACAATTTGTGAGATAGAAAGTATACATTCCTCCATCAAGACATAAATATGCATCTGTACATAATAATTTGTCTATGTTCATACACATCAAGACATTTATACTGCTTATATTCCTTAGTTTTTGTTTTGCTTTATTTTTTCCCAGCTCATCTCAGGGACCACTTTCTATGACACATGTTTCCTAAGCACCCAGATTTTAGGAGTAGAATGCTGGACCTGGAATTAGAAAAAAAAAAACTGAGTTAAAATCCACTAAACACTGATTAGTTGTATGTTTGGAAAGTCACTTAAACTTGGTTTGCCTCATTTTCATCATCCGTAAAATGAAAATAATATTGGGACCGGGGGCAGCTGGGTAGCCCAGTGGAATGAGAGTCAGGCCTAGCGATGGGAGGTCCTAGGTTCAAATCTGGCCTCAGACACTTCCCAGCTGTGTGACCCTGGGCAAGTCACTTGACCCCCATTGCCTACCTTTACCAGACTTCTGCCTTGGAGCTAATACACAGTATTAACTCCAAAACAGAAGGTAGGGGTATAATAATAATAATAATAATAATAATAATAATAATAATAAATAATAATAATAATAATATTGGGACCTACCTATGTAGGATTGTGAGAATAAAATGAGATAATATTTGTAAATACTTAGCAAGCAATTAAGGTCTATATAAATGTTAGCTATTCTTCTTGTTGCTACTGCTCTTGCTATTATCTCATTTACCTTAGTAATATTATTTTATTACTACCACCACCACTACCACCACTATTCTCAAATAGAATATGAGCCCTTACCAGAAAAAGACTACATCACTCTTGTTTTTGGATATTTGAAGACTAGCACAGTTGAAGGCAATGACTGCTTAATTTTTGTTTTCATGTCTCCAGTTACTAACAAAGTGGTTGGTACATGTTAGATACCTAATAATTGCTTATTTGTTTCTTTTCTTGCTTTCATAGTAAATTTCTGATAGAAGTCAGCTAGGTGGTACAATGGATAGGGCATAGGATCTGGAGTTAAGAAGATTTATCTTCCTGAGTTCAAGTACAGATTCAGACACTTATCTGTATAAATCCTAAGCAAGTCTTTGACCTTATTTGCCTCAGTTCCCTCATCTGTAGCATTAACTAGAGAAGGAAATGGCAAACCATTCTAGTATCTTTACCAAGTAAACCCCAATGAAGGCATCAAGAGTAAGCCACATTTGAAATAACTGAACAAAATATGCTTCCTAATTGAGGTTTGTTAAATGCAACTGACTGAGATCCTGTGTCACTGAGCTTGGAGCTCGTGCATATGAAAATAATTATTAGAGTTGATATATTTATTATTATATGTCTAAAATAGCTGGTATGACATTTGGCCTTGAGAAAAAGAAAAATAATTTCATTTTAAGCTGTTGATTTTCATTGATACAACTGAAATTATTCATGTTCAGTTTCAAAACAAATGATGCTATCTCCTCTAAAGCATAGAAAATTACAGTTACAGATAAATCTTATCTTGAAATGAAAATACAGTTAAAGTGGATCTCAAAAAGAAGCAACCTTAATAGTCATTTTGAAAGGAAAGTAATTTGCCTCCATTTAACACAACAAAAACTGTAGAGAGACAAAAAAATACTCTTAGAGGAGTTCAGTTTTTATTTTACCTGGACATCTTTCCTGCTGTGAAAATATATTTGATTAGAACAGGTCATGGGCAGCTGGTTCATTGAGGGGAAAAACCAAACTGCTGTCTGGGTACATATTAGGGAGACAGCTTGACTACCAAAGAGTAGACTGATTCAGGTTCTTGTGAATAATTTATAGCATTTCTTTCTTTTGACTGAATTGATATCAACAATAAATAAAAAAGTAATGAACACTCTTAAAAGGAGATACCTACATTATCTTCCATAAGTAGTAATAAGATGATGGTGTTCAAGATAGTATAAAAAGGGGGGTAGCTAGGTGATTTAATTATAATATAAAATGTAAGGTGTTTTTTTTAAAAAAAAAGATAGCATAGAAAGACAAATCTAAGCAAGATAAATAATATGAACTAGAATAAACAGACTTGAACTAGAATATTAGGGTAAATGGTGTAGTATACAGAATTGGGGGTTATAGTTTTTTTTTCTAGCTTTGGCTGAGTTCCAAAAAGCTGTTAGAGGTTTTTAGAATCTTGAGGAGGGGCAGTTGACTGGATCTTCCGTGAAGGGAGGAAGTCAATGAGCGAGCTCTTAGATTATCTAGCTTCAATATTGAAATTTAGCCTAGCATTGAAAGATTTACTTAAGAAATTATTATTTTAGATAGACCCTTTATATCTTCCTTTCCTAATACCACCCTGCCTTCCCTCCCTTACCTTAGTGGCTGTGGAGTTTATAAGGAGAGAAATTAGAGAGGAGTTAAATCTGTGAAGAGTTATCTAATTGACAGCATTATTTATAATTTAATCAAATCATCATTTATTTTCTTTAGATAGATTTTGTAAAACTGAGTAAGGCAGGTCCTTACTCAGATTCCATCTTCACTTCCCTTCCCCCACCTGAGGTTCCTGAGATAACTGATAGGGCTTTCCTTTAATCCACCTTCCTAACAACATCCTTCAAATAAATTAATCCTTTGTGTTTCAATAGTCCTATTTAGTGTAATGTGTCTGTTAGCTAACAAGAGGGAAGAAGAGGGAAAGGAAAACATACTCTGGGTTTAGAGAGAAGCTGGGCATCCATCTTGAAGGAAGGTGTTACTTCAAAATAGGTCCCTTCCTGTGAAATTAACTAAAGCCTATTTGTTAATTTCAGTCTAGTCTGTTTCCCTCAGCTTATGTTTGAGTCTAAGTCCCAGTCTGTAAGCCTGCTGTATTAGTTTTTAGTTTAACTACTCTTCTCCCAAGAAGATCTCTGTTTCCCTTCTGTGTTATACTCCTGACTTCAGTCCTTTTATACCCTGAATCTCCTTTAATCCCAGCCTACCTGTAGCCTAATTTATCCATTTACCAAGTTTCCAACATCCTCCTTTCAATTCCCTTATCCCAAACACCTTTCCCCAAATTACCCCCAATAACAATGGCCTAATAAAGAGGATTCTATATCAAAAGAAATCTTTGCTTTAAGCTGAATTCCTTTAAAATATTCAGAACAGTACCCTAGAAAAATTTAGGGAAATGGCAGCAATTAGTCTGCGGCTATTAGGTATTATATCTGTTAATTCATGGGAGATTGAATTCCCTGATGAAAGGGGAAGAGAAGTCATGACCAGTTTTTCAAAGGGTAAAAAGAGTGCATCCCAAGCCTAGTCAGGATTAGAAGAATAATAGAATCTGAAAGTTGGAATAATCCTTAAAGGCCACCAAGTCCCCATTTCTCTGCAGGAGTCCACAAAATATAATATGAGTGGCCATATAAATCCTGTATGAAGACTTCTAATGACTTGTGATTCCCCACAGGCAGCTCATTTCATTTATGGATCCAACTCATCAGAAAGTCCCTCCTTAGACTGAGCTAAAATCTGCCTGAATCTCTGGAAAGATACTAGAGTAAATGATCCAACAAAATTTTCCTATTGCCTAGGAATATACGAGTATTTTGGCTTCTACCTAGCATGGATTTGTCAAGGACAAATCATGCCAAATCAACTTAATTTTCTTCTCCAGTAAAGTGGCAGGCTTTATTGAGAGGTGTGGGGGTAGGGATGCAACAGATGGTAAAAAGAGACAGGTTTAGCTTTATGCTTACAGCCCAATAAATATTGCCTAAAATCTGGGAAAGCTCCAGGCACTTTGGCACTAGACACTGTATGGTTTGTCTACTGAAATATATGCTGGGGAATGGTGTAGTTAGAGTGTTTGCTTCTAATAATGCTAAATCTACCATTATACTTCATAAATTACACTTAGCATGATAGCAAGGCAAGAGGGAAGGGGAATGGAAGCCTTGAACAAGACTTTTTGTTCTTTCAGAGTGGAAAGATGAAATGATTTTTTATTCCTAGGACTCAGGTTCAAATCTCAGCTCTACCACTTTCTACATGTGTGATCGAGGGGAATTCACCCAAGCTATGTGGACCTCAGTTTCTTTAACAGTACAATGAGTAGAGAAACTCAAAATTCCTTTCCAGCTCTAAATTTTTGATATTCATATAATCCTGATAGATCCTATTCTTTTTCAGAGAGTTTTAATCCCACATCAACTATATTTATGATATTACATTTGGAAGGGGATAGAAAATTCACACTAGAAGCAACTGGTGCCATGAGTAGAGCTCTTGGCTTGGAGTCAGAAGGACATTAGTGAAAAATTGGCCTCAGACACTAAATTTGTGACCCCAGACAAGTCAATTCCTCTGCCTCAATTTTCTCAAATTTAAAATAAAGATAAGTATTTGCTTTGCAGAGTTGATGTAAAGATTAAGGGACATAATATTTATAAAATTGGTTAGCACAATACCTGGAACATTTTTGTTGTTCACTCACATCTGATGCTTCATGAACCCAAATAGGATTCACAAAGATATAGATGTTGTTTGCTATTTCCTTCTCTAAATGATTAAGATAAATGTAAGTTAAGTGAGTTGTCCAGAATCATACAGCTATTAAATTATGAAATTAAATTTGAACTCAGGTCTTTCTAACCCAGTACTCTCTCCATTGAGCCATCTAACTGTCTCATCTGACGCATTGCAGACCATATATAAATGTTTATTCTCTTCCTTTCCCTTCCTCTTCTTTCATTTAGGCAGGAAAATATAAGCCTTTGATGAAGAAAGCTGTTGCTCACAATGCATTGGATACATTAATAACTCTTAAGGAAAAGTGTAAGAGCAACAAAGTATATCATTGAACAAATTCCAGTTTTTTATATGTGTGATCTCCTGGCTTAAACTTCCAAATAGGAAAAGAAAGTGAGAGTTCAGCATTCTAACACGAGCTGGGTTTTCAGGATGAGGATTCAATGTAAATTCTTTGAATTAATTTAGTTTGTTTTATCACCCTCCCTGTTGTTATGAGAAAATAATTCTCTAAAACTTAAATTCTTTTACAATACAAATTTTATAGTTATTTTCTTTTTATCCTTTTTTCTTCCCTCCCTTAACTCTAACTCTTTTGATCTCCCCTCTCCTTCTCTTCCTCTCTCTCCTATCTGTCCTCCATGTCTAAATTATTGATACAAATGTCCAAAGTGCTTGACATATCAATTAATCCTAACTCTTTGAGTTAAGTCATTGCATTCCAAATACACCTGTATGTAATATTTCCTATGGAATGTTTCTCTAGCTTGCCCATATCCACATGAATATTTTGTGAGAATTCATCAAAGGTCTTTCTTAAATCTATGACATTCTGCTCATGCCATTATTCTTATCTATCAAACTAAATACACTATAAAATTAAGAGTATGGTATAAAATAAAATTAGTCTGATGATTTGTCCTTCAAGGAAACATGTTGGCTCTTAGTTATGGCTACTTCCATTTCAAAATAATTATTTTAAAATTATAATAATATTTTTTCCAGGAACATAAGCCATACTCTCTGACCTGTAATTTGAAGAATCTACTCTCTTCTTTCAAGAAACAAAAAGAATATTTTCTCTTCTTCAGTTTTGCATTATTTTTCCTGTTAAACATTATTATTCAAATGTAAATAGTAGTTGAAGAATAGTATTCCGCAGAAATTTTGCTATCACTGATGGTTATCTAAGGAAAAAATTAAAATCCTTTGATAAAAATGATGAAAAATGTGGCTATAATATACTAATGCCAATTGATTGTCATCATCTTAGAAACCATAATAAATTTGAACATTTAATATAGAATTTTTATGTGAATACTTCTCATGAGTTCATAATGGTAGAGTTAATAAGGAAAGCAAGAAATTGTACAAATTATAGAGAAATGTTGGATTTAATTGTCATTTTTGGCCAGATTTATCTTCACTGAAGCATATTAGCTTACTCTATATTTTCTTAGTATGGAGGAGATTGATTTTATTTTCTTTGTTTCAATATTTGATGTTTTCTCTCTCCTCTAAAGTGTTAACTTCTCTACAATAGGAAATATTCATTAGAAGTTTTAAAAAAAGATGACCCAGTTTAAATTTTGTACTGATAAGCAAATACCTTTTATTTGTCATTATCCTATTTTAAAATTATGCTATGACATGCCACCATATCATAATATATACTCTTTAATTTGTCAGGGATGATTGACTAAAGTAGAGCAAATAAGCAAATACATTCTGGAGCAAAGATAATATAAAACTTCCAAAATATTTATCGATTTTGATCTTTCATGTAGAGTATGTAGACTCTTAAAAATATTTTAGGTGGTTTGTCAAACACCAAACTACTTTCTACAAGAGATTGTGCTTTTAAAAAAATCCACAAAATACTGATAATAGCTTTTATTTCTTTTGACTTACTATTTTTTGTTAGTAATGGTGATATTAAGTCAATGATCAGCCAAATGTTTAATTTTAATTTCCTAGAGGTTTTTAAAAATGTTATTCAATTTTGGGGCAGCTGGGTAGCTCAGTGGATTGAGAGCCAGGCCTAGAGACAGGAGGTCATAGGTTCAAATCTGGCCTCAGACACTTCTCAGCTGTGTGACCCTGGGCAAGTCACTTGACCCCCATTGCCTACCCTTACTACTCTTCTGCCTCGGATCCAATACACAGTATTGACTCCAAGATGGAAGGTAAGGGTTTAAAAAAAAAATGTTATTCAGTTTTACTTTTAACTAGAGAAAAAAATATTTTCTTTCCCTTACATTTCTCCTCTTAGTTGAAAAATGGGCAAAAATGCAAAACAAACCACTACAACAAATATATTGAAGTAAAATGAATTCCTACATTAATTATGCTCAAAAATATTAATCTCATTCTGTATTTTGAATCCATCACTTCTCTACTGGTAAATGAAGAGCATAGATTATCACTTCTCCTCTGAAATCATGATTATTCATTGTATCACTCAGAATTCTTAAGTCTAAAAAGCAGAGACAAAAGATCTGTATAATCATAGCTATGACTTTTCCAGTTGTATGGCTGTGAGACTTGGATTATGGGGAAAGCTGAGTGCCACAGAATCAATACTTTTGAATCATGGTGCTGAAGAAAATTTTTGAGAGCCCCTTTGAGAGCAAGGAGATCAAATCAATCAGTACTTAAAGAAACTGATTCACAAGAAGGTAAAATATGCAAGTCAAAACTTTGGCCACAAGACACATCGAAGAAAAAATACACAAAGTTTATTAAAATTGAAGGCAAATGGAAAAGGAAACATCAGAGGATGAGATGGATAGATAGTGTCATGGAAACAATTAACATTAACTTAAACAGATTTTGGAAATTAGTGGAATGATAGAAGGAGCTAGCATGCTGTTGTACTTAGGGTCAGACATGACCAAATGACTACATAACAACAATGCTGAAATTAAATGTGAGAAATTTGAACCTACCTCTTTGACTAAACAGAATTGAAAAGGGAAGAGTGAAAAATCATCTACAAGAAAATATCCAGAATTATCCAGCACCAGGCTCACATTATTTTTCTTAATTCCCTTGTCTGAATTAGTTGTAGAGAAAGTCCCTTTCCTGTCCCACCTTTCTCACAGACACAGCCCTTGACATCTGAGTACTATAGACTTCTCCTCATGTATTATATTCCCAATAAATATTTATCAAATGAAGGGAGAAAGTAAGGGATAGAGTGAGGAAGAAAGAAATTTATAGCAGTCCCAAATTTGTAAATGAATTGTTTTCCAGAAGGTTATTTAGTGGATTTTAGGTTCACTTTCCCATAAAAATAATATTAGTAGGGGGTACAAGAACAGGTCAGAATAATAAAGGTGGATGTAATACTAAGTGAAATTCAATATCTTGCTGAATCTGTGTGCCATAATCTAGTGACAATCACTGTTCATCCATTCTTGCCCCTCTAGGTAACTCATATTAATTATGTAAGTAAATAGACCATAAAATATCTGAGAAACAATACAAATAAATGACATTTCAACTACAAAGAATCATGATTTATATTATTTTTCTTTAGGAAATCATGTTCTTGGTTTCAAACTAGCAATGACAAAAATAATCTCTTCACAATGTCATTAGAAAGCAGGGGGTTACTTAAGAACTGTGGATGGGGAGAAAGAGGAACCAAAAAAAAGAAAAGTCCAAGTGGTGATAACTCTATGACAGCAGTAACTGAAACAATATACCATATGTGTATGGGAGAATTCACTTATCTCAAGGGCAATCATTCCCTAGATCCCTCTGAATTGGGAAGCATTTGTCCTTTAATAGATGAGTGTAGAAAGGGGAAGCTAGGCAGATCAGTGGAAAGAGAGCCAGGCCTAGAGATGGGAGGTCTTTGTATCAAAGCTAACCTCAGGCACTTTCTAGCTGTGAGACCCAGGGCAAGTCACTTAACCCTGATTGCCTAGCCCTTACCACTCTTCTGCCTTGGAACCAATACTTAGTATTGATTCTAAGACAGAAGGTAAGAGTTAAAAAAAAAAAAAAGATATGGGGGTAGTGAGTGGAAAAGATGGAGAGGTTGGGTGGGTATGAAAACATGTGCTTTGGGAAATTTTTGCTAAAAGTAATAAAAATACGCCAAATTGAATTAGCAAAATTATGTAATATGACCAGCTTTTTCACTGGAAATATATGTAATGAGAAATGGCCTACTAGACTTCATTCTACCACTAACAACCTAAGTGACCTAAGGAAAGACACCTATATCTTTGAAATTAATTGTCACAGAATTATAGAATTGTGTGCGTGAATATATATACATTAAAGCACAAATTTACCAATACACATAGGCACAAAATAAATATGTTAGAAGTAGGGAGACTAGGTCCAAAAAGGCTTTGTGTGGTGAAACTTGATCTGAATCTTGAAAGAAGTAAGGCAATCATATGACATGATTTGTTCAGCCATTTCTCATGACAGAAAAATGAACTAAAATGTACAATGAGAAATATATTGGATATTGTCCATGTGGAAATTTGTTTTGCTTGATTACACTTATTGATATAGAGTTCTGTTCCTTCCTTCGTTGCTTCTTTTGTCCTCATACTCCATTCTTTCCTTCTCTTTCAGGTTGGGGAGGGAGGAAGAAGTATGCTTGGGAACTAAAAAAAATTGGAATTTTAAAACTCTATTAAAGAAAATGAAGTAAAGGATTCTATGAGGCAGAGGGTGAGGAAGGAGTACATTCTAGGTATTAGGGACAGCCAAGTAATTATAATGGTAAGGTGCTATAAGGTACTACATTTCTAAGATAAACTGTAATAATATAGATAACTTTATATTGTTATTTTCTTGTACAAAATTTGTTTTAATAAAACTCTACAACCTGTGCTGCTCCTAAGAGAGACCAATTAAAGAGAAAATTATAATACATACGCTATTATCCTGAGTTTCTAATAATCTTAAGCTCTCCTATTTTTCTTTCTTTGGTTATTGCCAAATCTTCTCTCTACTATTTCCCTTGGTGACCTCCTCATGAACACAGTCTAAAACCATATCTAGAAAATAATTAACTTTACTTGCCTCTTAGAGTTCTTTCTCTCTGAACCTGGACTTTCCAATTACTAAAATTGTATTTTATTCTTTTCTATTTCAATTATGCTATCCCCTCTCTTTAAATCTTTTTTTTCTTTTTTCTCTTTTTTTTTGAATTTGGAAGTTAACTCTCTAATCTTAGTTTTTTAACTTCTCTGTGTACAGAGTAGATATTCAATAAATGCTTATTCTTGATGAGGATGATAAAAATGCTTTTTAAAAATTTGTTTTCATATTATTTTATTTTGGTAGAACTGGTAAAAACTGTTTAATGTTGTGTTTTCTTCCAAATTGGCTAGAATACTAGAATAATTCCTAATCTTGCCTCTGCAGATTGCATCTCACCTCATTCCCTTCTGTGTGTGTGTGTGTGTGTGTGTGTGTGAGAGAGAGAGAGAGAGAGAGAGAGAGAGAGAGAGAGAGAGAGAGAGAGAGAGAGAAAGAAGAGGAGGAGGAGGAAAGGAAGGAGAGAGTGTGGTAGGATTTAAATTCCAACATGTATGAAACATACTTTCTAGGCTGGGAATTATTTGTAATTAAATTAGTTCTACATATCAGGTTGTAAGCTTCAAAGAACACATATCTATGTCTATATTACTTGATATAGAACCAAGCTAAATATAATTGATTCATGCATAATTGACTGATTTCATCAAAACTGGGAACTATATAGTAATAGAGAAAGGAGTTCTTTTTTCACCTTAGTAAGGAATTCTGCTCTTGATCTTTTAGACTAAAGAGAACAAGAATATGCACTTAAGAGTCCAGAACTTTTCCTTAGTAGGAAGACGAGAGGCAGAAAAAGAACAAGTGAAGGAAGATAATCAAAGATCCTGGTCTTACTACTTCATCCACTTTGTCACGTAGTTAACTCCCCTTATGAGTACATGGATTGTTTCTGTTTTTCCATTGTTTTAATGACAGACATGGATCAACATGGGTTTTAATTTATAAATATCTTTTTAATTTTTGGATTCACATGTGTGTTAGAATATGCAGCTATATATAAAAAAAGAAAGGATCTATTTCTTCTTCTTCCCTCAACCACCAGAATCCCAAACTAATTGAAACTCTTTTTCTTCTGCTAAGAAACTCCTGTCAAGATAGGGGCTGCCCACCAGACATCTTAAAGGAGCCTAACAGCTAGCAGTGTAGACTCACTAGCTAAGTTTTTGGACTCCATTTTAGGAGCAATCTCTCAGTCTCCTTCCCCCATTACCCAACCTTGCTGAGAGACCCCCTTTCAGTCAAAACTTATGATTAAAGAAAAGTATAGAAATAGAAACAGAAGGAGAAGGGGTGGGAGAAGAAGCTCAGGAGTGGAAACCCCAAAGGTTCCCTCCCAAGTGATGGACCCCATTGAAATAGAGAAAATGGCACCCCAAAATCCCTTGGCCCTTCCCCTTTCCCTAACCCCTGAAGTGTGAAGAATAAAAGCCATTCATTAGTCAGATAGCATTCCAGAGTGTCAAAGAGAAAACAAGGGAGGAGGGAACCACAGCTTGGTCTGACTGCCTCCATCTTGAAGCCAGACCCTGCGCTGTGAAGCTGACTGACCTTGGGAGAGGCTTGTGTGAACCCGCTTTCATTCAGAATCAGATTGGGGTACCCCATACCTCATCTTATAGGACATCCTCATCCCCAACTCCCTTGGGGTTGCATGACCATCCAGGTCACCCAGTTTTGGGGTGACACCCCTTGAAGTCTCCTATAGTATATTTGGTGCGAGGGGGAGAACTAGAAGAGAGTCACCTTCGTAGACTCTATCTCCCCTCTATCATAACATTAGTTAATGGATAGCTCTTTATTGTTACACTAATACAAAGAATGTACTAAACCTGGCCATAGTGGAGCCCAGGAAAAGTAAAACTGACCTTAATGAAAAAGATAACTGATCTTGCTGAGGGTGATATTCCCTATGAACTCCTTTCGCTTTTATTGACAGCTTATAGCTAACTGGATTCCAGGCTGTATGTATCTGTGCTCTCTGAAATGTTCTACCCAGTTTGCAGAGATCTCTAACCTTAGTGGACATGCCATCTCCAAGTTCACCTTCATTCATGGTGAATCTTTCAGAGATAAGTAACTGATATAGTCCTCCCAGTGGACTATTGCTTTGGGGATCATTGAATGGTTGAAGACATAGAGGCTCATTGGCTAGATTATCCCCCACTTTGTAGTGGTAAGATCAGTGGCTGAATTTTGTTAATGCTAAGTTAAGTGAGCCTTATCAGCTTTAACAGATATCCAGATATTTCTTTGTCTGAATGGAAAGAAATTGTTGTGTCCTTACTGTGTTTTTTTAATATTCTTTATTGCTATCCCTCTATATTTTTCTTTGGTCCGGGGACCAGCTATGACTCCAGCACTATGCAAGATGGTCACCTCAATTTCGTGTTTATATTTCTTCACAGATGGTTTAATTATATTATTGAGAGCCAAAGGGAACTTAGCATTGGAGAGGGGTGTAGTAGATTCTTATCAAAAGGGAGAAATCTGGGATTAAGGGAGTAGGGAATGATATGTTGCTCAAAAAATTATTTTGCCTAACCCATGGGAAAAATTATTGGACAGTACAGTTGAACCCCAAGAGAAAAATTAAATTAGTGTATGCTAGGTGTTATAATTATGGGAGGTCTCTTGATCTACTTGAGATGGTAAATTGATGTACAGAGAGAATAAGATGGCCCTTCTCCCTTATAACAGCTGCCCAGGCAGGATCCTTCTGATCTAAGAGGTATATCCCTTCAGGACCCACCTGGGGTTAATTGATATGTTGATTTGGGCTCTTTAGCTAGGATAAAACAAGCTTGGAAACTGCTTTAGGAAGGTACTTTAAACTTTATATTGAACAAGAAGGATAAGGGTAAAGGACTGTGGTATAGGAGATCCTATTCTAATGATTACTAATGAAATCTCAACTGTTGGCAGATGAAGAATCAATGTAGCTTCCCTCTGGTTCAGCCTGGCCAGGACTAAACCAGAGTAGGTAAACTGCTGGGATATCTTTAACTTCTTCTTCAATAGATCTTCAGCCTTACAGTTGAGTTATTTCCACCCTTTCCACCCTCTTCTTCGTCTCCTGCCCACTTCCCAGATCCCTCCCAGGCCCTGGGAAACCTAGATATCTAGATGATGTAACTCCTAATATCTAGGGGCAGTAGACACCAAGGTGGTGATCAGGTACAGGTTGAACAGTATCTCAAGTACAGGAAGAGTTTGCAGAGAGATATTTGCACCCTCTCACTCCAAGACCAGGATCCACCAATCTCCAGCCTCAGCACAGGTCAAAGACCCAGAACTTCTTCAGGATTCTCAACTGCCCTCCTCCTGCCTCTCGAATGACTTCCCTGGGAACATTCCATCCAACTGATTTATTTGTCAATCAAAGGTGATCTTCAAGCTCCCAGAGATTCAATATAACATAGGCCAAAGAGTATGGTTTTATATTTCTAGGAATTGAGGTTTTTATGACAGAGGTGTTAGGAAAAGGATCAGGGTATATGGAATGGATAGCAGAGCAAAGTGACATTATATGTCATCTTAGGCCAATGGACAAATTACAAACAAAGGGATTATAAACTCAGTTTTTGAATCCAGATGGTAGTGGTGGTGGCAGTGGAGGTGATACTATATTACAGGTGTTATGGGACATTGATGTCTTTTAAAATTGTTCACTGTTTTTGAAAAGTTTTTTTTTTTTCTGTAGGTCATTGTCCTTTTTGGTGCTATCCTAGTCGCTTCTGATCAGTTTATATTTGGTGATTTCACAGCTGTTCTAATTTTGTAACGTGGTAGTTGTAATTGTGGTTTAGGCTATGATTCTTTTTTATGCTTTATTGGTATTATTACAGTGTACTATTTGCTGTAGGTATTTTATTTGTTAATATTTAAAATTGGGGTTTTGAAATATTTGCTCTTAGACATAGTATATGGACCTAGTACTACTGTGACTAACAAGATTGAAAAGAGGGTAAAGAATATCTTTGATATTGTTTTCCCTCAGCTTTGCCCCTAAGAGATTATTAAGTCTATGCCGTATAATGATTTAAGGCAAGAGAATAACCTTTAGTCATAGAGACAGAGAATGGGCATAGATAGACTTATCGCATTAGTGCCTTTTTAAGGGTTGGAGAACTTTATATAAGCCAGCATCAACAATGGAGAGAAGTTTTTTGTTTGTTTTTTGTATTTGAATTGATTCCATTTATGCTTTTGTTATTGACCTATGTCTATCACAAATAGCAAGGACCTAGAAAGGTACACATTTACATCCTTGATGTTTTATATGCAAAATGATTTATAGATAAAATACATACATGTCTCTGTCTATTTATATGATATAGGCATATCTAGTCTGTGTGAGTAGGTGCATGTGTCAATGCCTTATTGAATCACCCTTTGTACATGGTGAATTTGTATTTAGGGGCCAGTTTGGCCCAGGCCTCTGATAGTGCTTGATCTGATTGTTTTGCCCGATTTCCTCATTTTTTTTTTGCAGAAAATAGTCTCCTGCTATACCTTTCCACCTTCATCCAAGTAAAAATAGTGACTTATACTCTCTTTTTTGTAATAGTTGGATTATTTCTACTTACAGGGGAAAAATTATTTATTTTAATACATATACTTTTTATTTTTTTCCTGATTGTGTATATGATGGTCAAAGTTTTTTGACTGAGTAATGTTGAATGATGGGTTATGTAGGTATAGTTTCAGAAAAACTAGGTAGGTGTAACACAAATATGCATTGATAAAGAATAGAATACTGTAGATTGTAATGTCTACTTACTATCTTTTGATACAAAGTTTAAAATTAATTCAACAAAAGGGGCATTAATGGCTCTCTAGGAGAAAATGGTAATATGTTTACAGCTTTAAGCTTTATTTATGAGGATGGGGGAGTTCTGTTTTCTAGCCAACTCAACTTGATCTTAGAAGTCTTTTGATTGATTCTTGTGGGGACCATGGATTTGAATACACCTATACCATACATCAGGTCATTACAAATCATTTGGTTTTTACTCTGCAGATTTCATATCTCTGAAAAAATAATTAATGCTTCACAGAAGGTATTATCTCTTGAAGATAATGTAATTTAAAATCCATTTTAAGGGATAGTAAGGTGATGACAGGAATTAACAAATGGTAGGCATGTGTAAAATGTACAGAGAGACAGTTTTTATTTTTTCTTCAGGGGATTTCTTAAGGAAAGAAAATAACAGGATATAGTGACATATTTATAAAAATCTAGTTGATTTTAAGGAAATATTCTGGATCAAGGTATGGATATAGCAAGGATAAGTCACTGCTCAGGTGGGAATTCTTTTTCATGAATAAATGAATGTAAAAACATTTATTAAGTGAGTACTATGTGCCAGACACTGTTGCAAGTGCTGCAGAGTCAAATACAAAAGAGCTTTCTCTTAAGAAGCCTACATTCTAATAGGGAAGACAATACATTTAGGGGAGTGGTGTCTTAGGAGGAATGTTTTTCTTCTGGCAAGTACTAGGGAGAGTAACAAAGCATATATAGATTAAATGAAAAGCAACCTCTCACACCTGAAAAGACTTATATGTGCAGTGAAGTGAGCAGAACCAAGAAAAAACTATGCACAGCAACAGCAATAAAGTATGATGATCAACTGTGCAGGACTTAACTGTTAAACAAAAATGGAAGAATCAAGGACAACTCCAAAGGACTCATGATGAAAAAAGACTATCTAGTCCTATAGAAGGAAATGCTGGAGTGTGAATGCATATTAAAGCATATAATTTTTAATTTTATTTCCTCCTGAATTTTTCTCTAGTGTAAGTGATCTGTGTCTTCTTTCACAATATGACAAACTTGGAAATATATATTGTATGATAACACATGTGCAACCTATATCATATTACCTGCCATCTTGGGGAAGCAATAGGTATAGGAGAGGGAGAAAAAATGGTTTGAAAAATGTCAGAAAATGATAATTTAAAATCATATCAACTTATAAAAAAGCAACTCTCTTCATAAACTGAACATTTAAAAAAGAAAAATCTCAATATTAAAGAAAGTCAATGTAATTTTAATTTGTGAAGCAATCATATCATGTTCTACTCTAATGCTAAGTCCTTGAAGGCAAGGATAGTGTCATTACTGTCTCTGCAACCACTGCACTTAGAATAGTTTGCAGCATATCGTAACAGTATCATATTTTTTTTTAGTTTCAATGAAACACAGTGTACAAAAATACAAAATATAAGCATAGTATTAAGAGCTAGAAGAGACATTGAAGATATCAAATCTAATCTCTTTAAATAAGAGAAAATTTAGGCTTGAAGAATTTGTATAACATCATATAATGAGTCATAAAGCTCAGAGTGGAATTTCTATTCTTAATTTCAAATTCAGGACTCTTTTATTCTACCTCGTATAACCATCTCAGCAATCTATTATAAATAAAACAACACAACTCCCCTGTTGGTTTATTGCTGATAGTTGGTGGAGATCCTACTAGGATTGGTTCTAACTCCAGAATTCTAATTGAGTTCGACCCTATAAATAGAGTATACAGCTTTCTTTAAGTTTATACCTGGTTTTCATAGTCCCTGCAACATTTCATCCTTCTACATTCAATAAACCTTTATCTATCATCAACAAATAAAGAGAATTTATTTTTTTTTTCTGTAAGAGATATGCAATTTAGATAATATCTAGTCCCTACCCTTGAAATGTTCATAATCTAAAGAGAAAATAAAACAGACACAAATATATATATAATAAATATATAAGATATTTGTCATATGATACATGAATTAGAGTTCAAAACAAAATATTATATGAGATCCAAAGGGAAATATCTAGTATACAAAAGAATCATAAAAAGGCTTCATGGAAGAGGTGGTATTTGAATTGTTCCTTAAAGAATGGTTTAGATTTCAATAGCTGAGCTCATTCTGATTGATTGGACAAATTAGCATTTGAGACTTTAATTTTAATGTAAGCAATATTTAATATAAAACATAAGATCATGTGTAAATTGATGTTAAATGTATAAGCAATAATAGCTAACATTTTTATAGAATTAGGGTTTATAAAACACCTCATCTATATTATCTCATTTTATCTGTCACTTCTCATATCTACAGTTAGGTACTATGGAAATTATTCTTATTTTCCATGTAAGTAAGCTGACTAAAATAGATCAAGAGATTTATTTGTGATCTCATAATTTTTGTGTCAAATCTATGTATGTCCAGTGCCTTAAGCAATTTTCGCTGGAAGATACTTGGGAATGTATGTATTAGCATTGGAAGGAAAAAAGAAAATGAATAATTTGTCATCCGCCAGAACAAAAGAAATACCCAAATTGATAAGAAAACATATCCTTTGATATGTTGAAATAAGGCAGAATGATACATTTGTGTTTTTAAGGAAGTTTTATTTATACTCAGAAGATCTGATTTCATATCCCAATTCTGCCACTTACTGCTTTGTAACCTTGGGAAAGTCTTGGGAAATATCTCTAGTGCTAACTTCTTAATCTTTTAAATGAAGGGATCAGATAATATATTTGCCAATATTCCCTCTGATAGTAATCCTATGATCATTTATGACACTTTGTTAGGGAAGTAAAGGACAGAAATGCACTTATCCTCGTAAGTTGACATATGACATATGCATAAATATTTTCATATATAACATATACATATATGTAATATGAATGTAGAGGTTTTCATTTCATTCTGTTTTGAACTTTGAATGTAAAATATCATTTGGCTTTAAGAAGTTTCCAGCTTCAGACATACCACAATGGAATCTCAATGATTTAGATGTGGCGAAAGGTTCAAATCACAAAATTAGAGTATATCCAAATTGAAAGAGGCGCTATTGGTCACAAGGTTCATTCTTTACCTGAAAGGGAATTATTTCTTTTTATTTAAGATATTTATTTTCCCAATTACACGAATACAAATTTTCAACACATATTTTCCAAAAATATGAGTTCCAAATTATTTCCATTCTTTCCTTCCCTTCCCCCTCCCAGAGATGGTAAGCAATTTGATCTGCATTGTATATTTATTATCACAGAAAACATACTTCCATATTGGTCATTATTGCAAGAAAATATTCATATAAAACCAAAACCCCCAAATAAAAACATAGACGAATGTGAAAAATAGTCTACTTTGATCTGCATTCCAACTCTAACACTTCTTTCTCTGAAGGTGAATAGCATTCTTTGTCAAAAGTACTTAAGATTTGTCCTTAATTCATCACTGTTTTGCTAATAGTACCTAAGTTTTTCACAGTTTATCACAGTACAATATTGTTGTTACTGTGTACAATGTTCTCCCGTTTCTGCTTATTTCAGTCTTTATCAGTTCATGTATGTCTTTCCAGCTCTTTCTGAAATCTTTCTGCTCATCATTCTTTAGAGCACAATAGTATTTCATCACCATCATATACCACATTCCCCAAGTAATAGACATCTCTTCACTTTCCAGGTCTTTACTACCATAAAAAAGAACTGCTATAATTTGGGGTGGGGGGAGTAAATAGGTCCTTTCCACTTTTTTTATGATCTCTTTAGTTACAGACTTAGTAGTGGTATTACAGGATGAAAGGATATGTATAGTTAAAAGCCCTTTGGGCATAGTTCCAAATTTCCTTCTGCCAAAGGTTAGATCAGTTCACAACTCCACCAATAATATATTTCTATTCCAATGCCAATTCTCCACCCATATTTATTACTTTCCTTTACTGTCATATTGGCCAATCTGATAGGTATAAAGTAGTACTTCAGAGTTGTTTTAATTTGCATTTCTCTAACCAAGAGTGAATTATGGGGGCAGCTGGGTAGCTCAGTGGAGTGAGAGTCAGGCCTAGAGACAGGATGTTCTAGGTTCAAACCCGGCCTCAGCCACTTCCCAGCTGTGTGACCCTGGGCAAGTCACTTGACCCCCATTGCCCACCCTTACCAATCTTCCACCTATGAGTACAAAGGTTTAAAAAAAAGAGTGAATTAGAATTTTTAAAATATGATTATGGATAGCTTTGATTTCTTCATCTGAAAACTGCTTGTTCATACAAATATAAATTATTTCTAAAACACAGCTAATAGGTATCCTACCAGTCTTTTTTCCAAGAATTCTCCTACAGAAGCACCCGTGTCCTCCTTAGAAGACCAATTCTGCTTTCATAGTTGCCAGGAAGATTTTGCTTAAATGAAGCCTCAAATTATCATTTTGCAACTTCAACCAGTTGTTCCTAGTTCTAAACTCTAGGACCAAGCAGAATAAATCTAAACCCTCTTCCCCATTACAATCCTTGCTAGCTAAAATCAAAAGGGAGCATATAAGTCAATGAATATTATTTGGCCTTGGGAATAGGCTTGTCTTTAAAATAACAGATCTTTGGCATTATATCACTTGTATTGACCTCTCATGTGTGGAATGTGTGTTTTTGTTATTTAAAAAAACATTACTTTGGGAAAAAAAAGATATTGTTTGCCTCTAATTATATTCAAAGTCTGTCACACTAAAAGGAGGGGTGGGGGTAGCAAACACTTGAAGAGATGAAGACCCTGAATTGAAAATGTTCTATTAACCTCCTTATGAGATTCAGCTTTGAGAATTCAAAGCAAGAGTGGCTCAGCTCATCCTTATTGTTAAACAGGTTTAAGCCAAGGGGGAAAGACTTTGTAAGGTAATAGAGAAGCTTCCTCTTTCTTCCCCACCTGAAACAATTAAGCACTATGAAGCCTCACATTTGTGATATTTGCAGAATATTCCTGTTCCAAAAAGCTTAAATTGCTGCTTAGTAATTGACTTTTCACGATTTGTCAGAAAGAAAATGATTGGAATTTTAAAAGTAATTTACCAGAGCCTGACTATTGTAATGCTAAATAAGAAGAAACTAACAAAATGTTACTAGATTAAGGCTTCCATAAGAATTCTGTTATAAAAAAGACTTTGGCATACTTTTCATTGTCAGTATCACTTTTAGAAGCAATGAGCCACAGGCAGTCATAAGGACTAATAGGCTCCCTAGCTCATAAGTGCCTAGGTTTAAGTCATAAGAAATCTAGAGAGACTGTGGAAGATTTTATCTACTTATTTTAGATTTTTATTGGTTTCATGGTTTAACAAAAGACTCATGTAAAAATAGCTGATATATATGGAATGTGTGTTATGTGATATATATGAAAATATATATAAATGTTTGTGGATCAAATGTTTGAGGTCTAGGTGACTTCTGAGGTCCCTTGATGAAACACATGTTTAAGTGTAGCGTATGCTCTGAGATGACCAATTTCTATTGATATAGAGAAATCGAGTCTCCAGAACATAGATACTATTTCCAGGGTTATAAGAATACCCCTGAGGGATTGAAAAGAATCTTTTTCAATGCTATAACTGATAAGTCCTTATTGGTATTATTTTCTTCCATTGGTTATTTGCTGAGAATCAATTTAATCAACTAGTTGAAAGAAACTTTTAAAAATGTTTTTAATGATAGTAGGCTAATAAGAATATTGGTATAAAATATCTCTCCAAAAATTTGTCCCTCTTGCATGTATATAGTCCACAGGAAAATGGACTCAGGCTTAGAGATAACATGTGGCAAAAGTGCAATATAACTGCTGGCTACTAAAAATCTTATTCTCCCATGTTGGAGTACACAAGAATTTGACCTCAGAGATGATGTACATATTTGTTAGACTCATTGTAGAGCAGAGAATACCTGATCGGTTTATCTTGAGCTCTGATTATAAATACTAGATCCAGTCACTACTCTCATGAGGGACAATTTAGGTATTCATCCATGATGGCAAATCCAAAATTCTTCAAACCTTTTGAAGCACCCAGGGTCCTTCTGTGAGCAAAGCTATGGCCAAAGTTTTCTCTTCCTTCTCTAAATCCCAAGCAATTGCTTCTATAGGAATTTAGTTGGCATCACTCTCACTTTGCCATTCCCTGGTATCTGAATCACTTTTTTCCTCCTTAACTATCTTAGCTCCATCATTTTATATAGATCCCACAAGACCTCACCAACTTTTCTCTGTCAACCCACTCTTCCTTTGCAACATAACTTCAAATTCACCCAAGGATTCATCAGAACATGAAAATTTATAAAGGCCCTTTCTTCTTAGAATGTCTTTAATTTATGCCTCAATCTAGATACTTCTAAACTTAGTTACGACACCCACAGTATAGCATATTATTACTTACTTTAGGTGGGATATGGTCATTAGACTCAATCATCTCATTCATACACATGGTTTGTAACCCATCCATCTCATTTGATCCTGATAACCCTGAGAGGCAGGAAGTATAATTAGTCTCCTTAAGAGATTTTGAGATGAAGAAAGATCAAGTGATTTGCTCCTGGTTGAGAGAGAGCTAAGGGCATAGCACATAATAGTCACTTAATAAATACATATTAAATGACTTACTGATCACACAGCAAGTTACTTGTAGGGGCAGGATTCAAATCTAGATCTTACCTATTTTGTATTCCAAGTATAGAATTCTTTTGCTGACATAATTTTGCCTTTCCATATATTATCAACTTGTCTGTGTGGTAGGTAATTCAAGAATTATGATTTCTATTTTACAGCAAATGTGAATTCTCAGTAAGATTTACTATAAACTACAAATTCTTTGATGGCAGCAACTATGTCTTGTTTCATTTTGACACTCAATATTTAGTACTGTGTTTTATGGGATTTGGGAGGCAGATATATTTTTATTGGTATAGAGAATTCATAACAAAGAAAATCTCTCGATATAAACAGAATGGTGCTTTCTCTTATAATGATTGTATTAGAGAGTTGCCTGGATTACTGAGAAATTAAATACTTACCCAGGGTCTCGTGGCCAGCATCTATCAGTGACAAGACTTGAAATCAAGTTTTATGGGCTCCCTAAGGTTAACCTTCTATCTGCTATTCTATACACATTAAATATTGATGATGATAATGATGGTAATGATAGAATACCCTTAAATAGGGCCTACTGTATGACAGGTACTGTGCTAAGTGATTTACAAAGATAATTTCATTTGATCCTTATAACAACCCTGGGAGGTAGGTGCTATTATTATCCACATTTTACAGATGAGGAAACTGTGGGAAACAGAGGTTAAGTGACTTGCCAAGAATAACAAAGTTATTAAGTGTCTGAGGCTAGGTTTAAACTCAGTTCTTTCTGACCCCAGATCTGGCACTCTTATCTATTGTGTCAGCTTGATGTTCAATCATTTTCAGTCATATCTGACTCCTTATGACCCTATTTGGGGTTTTCTTGGAAAAGTTACTGGAGTGGTTTGCCATTTCCTTCTCTGGTTCATTTTACTGATGATAAAATTGAGGCAAATAGAGTTAAATGACTTGCCAAAGATCACACGGGTAGTAAGTGTCTGAGGCCAGATTTTAACTCAGGAAGATGGGCCATATGCCTTTCAGACAATGTTTCTATCCCTCAGAGTTTTTTCAAGCCCTACAAGTTAATCAATAAATGTGTCTCATGTGCATGATTACTATCAAGTTTCTGCATGTTTCTATAACAAGTTGTTTATTTTTAATGCATCTTTTTGGAATGAATTTTTGGTAATTAAAAATCAATCTCACTTTTTAAAATGTTCTTTTTTTCATTATGAACTTTGTAAATATCTACAGACATGAACATGTTCATATATTAGAAAAATAAAAAGAGGTGTGTTTATAAAGTCATGAAACTCTGCTATGTAGAACATGCATTCAATTCCACATCATATTGCTAATTATTTCCAGGGTTTTTTATGTTCCACTTTGAACTTCCTTCTGCTTGCTTCAGTATATTTTTTTTAATACTTTGGTGTATTGTCTCATAGGTGGAAGATTGTTAAACCCTTGCCTTCCACCTTAGAATCAATACTGTGTATTGGTTCCAAGGCAGAAGAGTGGTAAGAGCTAGGCAATTGGGATTAAGTGACTTTCCCAGGGTCACACAACTAGGAAGTGTCTGAGGCCAGATTTGAACCTAGGACTTCCCATCTTTAGACCTGGCTCTCAATCCACTGAGTCACCCAGCTGCTTCCTTCAGCATATTTTTTACTATTTCATTAGCATTCTTTTCCTTTACATACTTAAATGGTATGCCATTTGGTACATCTTTATTAAGTATTGTTGTTATTTTGTAACCTAAGGTACTTTTATTGAATATATATTTTACCTGCTTTTCTCTTTTAACCTTCTTTTTACTGTTATCTTGACTAAGGTTAAGATTGTCATACTTGTTTTTCTCTAGTTCATGAGGCATAATAAATTCTACTCAAATTCCCCATTTTAATTCCATATAAATCTTTTTAATTTTATATATCTATTTTAAGCAACATATTGTTGATCTCTGATTTCTAAGCCATTATACTCCTTTGATTTATAAGTGAATTTATCTCATTCATGATTATTAGGTACATTTTTCCCTTTCTCTTATTATCTTGACCTTTTTTTCTCTTTGCATCTATTCCCTTCTATATAAAAGAAGGTGGTGAAAGAGAATGTGATTGGCACTAGTCATATGTAATTGAAATGGTCTAATCCTATTCTTCTGCCTCCTTACTCATCCCCAGTTCTTATCACTGGACTTAATTCAGAGGCAAAAACCATCATTGGACACTAGGAGATAAAGCAAAAGCCAAGGATGGTATCACAGGGCAAGTTATAGTTACAGATAGTCCATGGAAAACTGCATTAAAGTTTTTTCTAACATTTCTCATTATCTCATCAAATCATTAAGTTCCTTTTGCTCCATTTAAGAGAGCTCATTATTTGGGTAATGTTTTCTACCTTCTACTTTAAATTACTTATTCCCCTTTATAATTCATTTTTTATTTATTGTTTCATTTCTTTCAGGTACTCTTGCATTCTTTGTGGCCACCCCACACTACTTTTATTTAAATGGAATGAGAAGGGGGCAGCTGGGTAGCTCAGTGGATTGATAGCCAGACCTAGAGATTTATATCTTGTATTACTCACCACATTATGTTTTAAAGAGTTTTTGTTTTAACTTTAAACTGAAGCTATGGATGGCTCAGTGGATTGAGAGTCAGACCCAGAGAAGGGAGGTCCTAGGTTCAAATCTGACCTCAGACACTTCCCAGCTGTGTGACCCTGGCAAGTCACTTGACCCCTATTGCCTAGCCCTTACCACTCTTCTGCCTTAGAACCAATACACATTATTGACTCCAAGATGGAAGGTGAGAGTTTAAAAAAAATGGAATGAGAATCCTGTCTTATAGGTTTAATGGTTGAGCTCCTTTTTAATAATCCCTAGTAGTTCTTCTTTGAATTCAGAGTTTTCTTTTGTTTATTCATATCTCCAGACTCAATAGGACTTCAATTCAGAGCATGGTTCCATCCTTTCTTAAATATTTGGAAGGGTGAGGCAGATCATATTTGGTCCTCTCCTGCTGTAGTCTGGATGGACTTTTCAGGTGCTGATTCTTTTTTCTTTCCCTTCTCCCATTGTTGCTGCAATAAGGCAAGACTGAGATCCACCGTCTTTAGATTACATTTATACAAGCTTACGCTAGCTGCTAAACCCCTTTGTTGTTCCCCAGTCAGAATTCTAACAGGGTTTAGGTTGTGTTTGATCTGGAAAAGACAAGCCTCAGGAACACTGAAGGGGGAAACAGCTATTTTTCAAGTAGTTGAAGAGTGGGTTATATAGAATCTTAAAAAAGGGATGATACTCAAAATAAATCTTAGATGGTACTTTCATCCCAAAAAAAGAGGCTTCTGAGAGAACATAACAATGAGCAAATCTTATGCCTAATTTCTTCAACAAGATATATGCAACAACGAAATAAAAGTGATTAATAACTTAAAGAAAGCTTAGTATGGCCAATAGTGATTGACATAGTAAGACCTAAATTCAAATTTCTCTTCAAACCCTTAATAGTGATTTCATTTATGACCAAGTCACATAAGCTCTGAAGACCTCAGAGTTATTATCTGTGGGGATAATATTATTTATACTATCTCCCTCAAGAGATAGTTACATATATGTATATATATGAAAAAGTAGCTGAATAGTCCATATTGCTACTTTACTACTCTGAGGTACTTAAAGGATACAGAAGCAGAACTTCATTGAGTAGAAAGAGGTTTTGTGGAGGTTTCTTAGAAATATAAACATAAGTAAGAAGGCATCATGATCTGTGCCTCTGTAGAAAGTTCTCAAATCAATACTCAGATCAGAGATCCACAAGACAGAAGAGGAATTGAACTGATTTAGAACTAAAACCCATGGGTAGAGTTTCTAGGAAGGCAGATTTCATATCAATATACAGTGATACTTTGTAATAATTAATTATAAATATGTAATTAAATATTAATTAATTTAAAACAAATAAAACAAATATAAATAAATACATAGAATGAGTTAACTTATAAAGTAGGAATTTACCCTATTGCTAGGGATTTTTATGTGTGGAGAGTAGATAGACATATGCCAGAGAAATCATAAACAGGATTAATTATTTGTGCACAAATAGGACTAGGTGACCTCTGAAGTTACTAGTAGCTCTATAACTCTGAATCTATCAGTCTCTCCAGAAATCTTGTAAATAGACTTGTGAGTCTTACTGTTTTGGGTTCCATTGTGCCACAGATCTGATGTTAGTTATAAAACCTCTATAAACCATATAAAAATGGAAATAATTATATTTTCACTACCTTACATCATAGGACTATTGCAATGAGGTAAAATGAGAAACTCTTCTGTGTCCCTAATTGCATTTGATAATATATTAGATATAATAAGATTCATTTTTCAATGATTGCTTGTAGTGTTTATTACTTGCGTTATTAGAAATCAGAATACTACCACCTGGAATCAAGGAGACCTGTTTTCTCCCCTTCCCTGCCTTAGGCTCCTCTTATTCATCCAAACTCTCTGCCAAGGTGTCCTTCTTTTTCCTCCTCCTGGTGACTCTACTCTCCACCCACATTCCACCTTGATAGAGGGAATCCAGAATCCCTGGTCCACTGTGACCTTTAGCCTCACTCTTTCTCAAATGTGATACTTTTTGGTCTCCTGAAGGCCTCCTGTATTTTGGCCTAGATATTCCATTGCAACTTGTAGAGTTCTTAGCCTTTCCAAACAGTACTATATATTTTGACTCTCCCGAATGTCACCTCCATTTACAATATGAGTTCCAAGATAGCATTGACTATCTTCTTCTATTTGTCTCTCTTGTCTTTCTGTCTGATCTTCTCTTTTCTTAGCAGAGTGCTTGGCACATAGCAAGTAACTGAGAAATACTGTTTTTTTCACTTATTCATTCATTCATTTATTAAAAATTTATTTTTAAATCCATATTGTAATTCAAATGGTAAAAAAAAAAACAACAACAATCAGAAAGCTCCAATTCATTCTTTTGTGTCTAATTTGGTTTTCCTTCTTCAAAGGAATCAAAGCTAAGTGAAACACTCACCTATAGCAAATTGAGTAACTTGCATCTTTCATCTTCAAAGGATAATGAATGTCAGCACTGAAAGTGACCTTAGATAGCATCCAATCTGATCATATTAGATAGTAGAGTGCTTATTAATTTCTTAATGTATGAGACATAAAAATGTTACTAACAGCACATGTAAGACAAGTAAAATAACATTTCTGACTGAGCATGGTGAAAGAAGCAAGGCATATTTTGAAACTAAGAACATAAGTCTTTTAGAGAGATTCACTGAGGTAGATTTTGTATATAAATCCAATGTCCTAAAGAGCCTTGCACAAGGCAAAAAAAATCTACAAATATGCCTTTTGAAAGTAACAGCACCTCACAATCATAAATCCTTATTATGGCTTCCAAGCTTTGTATGGATACCTACACAGTGGTAAGAAAATTAGACATGGAGTCTGAATACCTTGGTTCAGGTCTTGGTTCTGCCATTTACTAGTTGTATAATTTGGCCAAATTAAGTTCTCTGAGCCCTAGTTTCTTAATCTGTAAAATAAAGAGGGTGAATGAAGTACTTGCAGAGATTCTTTCTATCTCTTAACATCTTTAATTCCATGACATGACATTTTTGTTACAATTTACAATTAATAATCATATTTATAGGATTCAAAATAAATGTCCCCACAATACTAGACAAACTCATTACTCTGGAATGTTTCTAAATCTTCCCTTCTGTTTCTATATTTTTCTCCTCATTCTTAACCATCTCTCTGTAAAAAGGCCTAAGTTAGTTTACATTCTCCTCAAGGTCCCAGGACTGTGCAACTTATGTCTGTCTTCTTGCACTTAGAAGGTATTCCTGACAGAATAGCAGGTCCAACCTGAAAAGTGTTTTGGCATTTTTTCAAACTCAGTTTATTTCTACAAAGATTTGTAATGTGTATGGTTGATGACAACTTCATGATACTTTGAATAATTACACCTCTGTAGACTAATTTATGGAAATGGGGAGCAGTTGGCTATAATGAAATTAAGTGTTTCTTTGAAAAAAAGAAACATACCCAACTTCCTCTTTATTTCCTTCACCTTTCCCTTCAGTTTGGTTCTTTTCACACTTTTGCATTTATGATGGTGTTTGCTGCAAATTAACTGAAACCCAAAGGAAAATTTGCATGTGTTGGCAGCAAGTGCTTTTCATTTTCATGAGTTTGGTATGCAATGCCTGTAATAGCCTCTCATCTGTTGTGAAAGAGATTTTGATACAGAAGACAAAGTATGAAATTGAGAATTAGGATTTCTCAATTCTATTATTAATGCTAATTCTTAATTCACTCGATTCAATTTAATAAGCCATTATTAGGAACCTACTATGTGGTACCATGTGCTATGGTAGGTGGATTAAACCAAAATAATATGACATAGATCTTACATTCAAGGAGCTTATGAAAAAATATCTCTTCAAAAATATTTATTGAACATTCTTGTGTGATTTTTACTATATGACATTATACCATGTCCTGGAGACATATGAAAGTTTAGGGAAGAAATAATTATTGACTTTATATAAATTTTAGTCTAGTGGGGAGATATGACATAAATAGAGATTAATCCAATATTGCATGTTTCAAGGCATTAAAGTAGTACAAGAAAGCATTATGAAATAATAAGCACCACCATTCACCCACTTACCTTCTTTCATCTTCAACTTCTTATTCTCACTCATTTCACATATTCATTATGGTATGTCAGGGTCGGGGTTCTTAATAGAGAACTCTTGATAGTTAGGGACAGGCTCTAGGATGAGAGTTGAAGACCTGGAAGGTAAGGATAATGTTTTGGTAAATTTTATCAAACTAAGGTCAGAGGAAGAATGGCTAAAAATATTCTAGTGTGATTGTTAGCCTGTCCACAAACCAGTCTTTACTTCAACTTAAAATTTTATATATGCTTTCATCAGTAGTTGTTTGAGGAAAATGGATTTCTTTATTTCCTGTTAGAAATTGAGTTACTTTAGGTTATAGAATAACATAGCACTATTTTATATATTATTATTTTGTATTATAACATATAATGCTATATAATATATTAAAATATGTAATTATTTTTCAAATGTTAAATATGCATATAGTCCAGTAATTATTGAATGATGCTAAGCATACACTAAGCCTGTGTTGGTAAAGGCATGGCATGCATGCCCCAGCATGCGTAGGGAGCTGCTCCAATGCCCCTCTCTACTACACTTGGAGACAATTTTCATATGCCCCACCCCTGTGTCCAACAGCCCAATGTGAGTACTTCCTCCCTCCACTGCCTGAAGTAATGCAGGCAGAACTCACAGGCAGCCTGAAGATGCAGTTTGGGCACTCAATCACTAAAAAGTTTGCAAATGCTGTACTAAAGTGTTCAGGAGATACTTCTAGAATTGGTTGGTCTTCTTGAGGGGTAGAATATTAAAAGAAAAAGAAAAATGAATTAGGAGCCAAAGTTTCTGATTTCTAATAATAATAGCTAATCTTTATGTAGAACTTTTAAGTTTGCAAAGTGTTTTACAAATGTTATATCATTCTATCTTATATCAACCCTGAAAGATACGTGCTAATGTTTTTGCCAAATTATAGATGAGACCTGATACATAGAAAACATTAAATTACATATGATGAAATATAGTTTTACTGATACTGGGAAATCTCCTAATTCTTGCTGCCTTTGGGGAGAAAATATAAAAAGGAGTACCATCCAAAGAACTCTTTTATGATAAATAATAAATAAATGAATTAATAACTTTTATTTTAATGTTAAAGCTATGTCTCCTAATTAGTCTAGATAATATTTGTTGCCAACAGACCATAGAGGTTTCAAAAGGACTAACCTCACTAAGGGATATTTTGGAATTGCCATTTGCTTTGGAAATAATAACATCGTTCAGATGCTTCTAAAGCCAAATTCTCCAGTTTAAAAAAAAAAAAAAGAAGACATCCCAAATATACACCAGGGACATTACTGACAAAAGGCTTATGTATACGCTGAACTATTTATAGCCACACTCATTGTAGCAGTTAAGAAATGGATACAAAATAGACATCCATTGATTAGAGAATGGATAAACTAATTGTGGTACCTGAATGTAATGGCATATTGTTGTGCTATAAGAAATGATGAGCATGATGAATATAGGTAACTCTGGAAACACTTGCATAAAGCATTCAAAAGTGAAGTAATCACAGCCAGAAAATGATATGCATAATGACTGCAACAATATAAATTGAAAGAAAAACAATCAAAATAATCAAAATTAAACTTGAAAACTACGAAAAACAAGTTTAGCTAAGCACAAAGAAGAAACAGAATAGGGAATTTCCTTCTACTTTTTTTTACAGAGGAGAGGGTCTGAAGCAGTGTAACATTTGTTTATACCATCAGATTTTTCAATATAATAATAAATTTTGGTGATTCACATTCTTCTTTTTTTAATATTTCTTTTAAAAATATTTGTTATAGTAATGATTCTTGGGAAGAGAGAAGTGGAGAAATCAGAGAAATACAAGTAATACAATAACAAAAGATGCTGGTAAAAACAAATCAGTTTTTAAAAACTAAAACATGATGTCACATGCCTATAATACTTGATAATCCTTGATCTTGAGATTGCTAACTCTAATGGATCTATTGATCTCAGGAATTCCGAGCTAGAGTGGGCTAAATTAGATTTGGTGTCTTCACTAAGCCTAGCACTAATATATTGAGTCTTGGGGGGGTCAAGATCCACCAGGCTGACTAAAGAGAAGCTGACTAATGAATAATGGTAAAAGAGAAGGTTCAAATTATCATTCTGATTAGTGAGTAGATTGGGCTTTTGAGTAGACTTCCCATTTGGAAAAAATAAAATAGATCTGGAAGAGATAAAATAGCTCATACAGAAAACTATGTCTTATAAATTTGTGGTAGCCCCAGTAATAAGCATTTATACTCATCTTTTTACCCTTGTCTTTCTATTCCAAGACAACATGGGAGAGAATATAACAAAAAAATGACTATTAGACTTAAACCTTCCTCCTATATCTCAATTCAACAGTTATTTGTTAATCACCTAATCTGCCTATGATTGAGAAGGAATAGGGTGTTGTTTGCTGAGTAAGCAAAAGTTGGAGTCAAATCTTATCTGTGACATATATGTGACCCTGAAATGATAACTTACCTTCTCAGTGTTTTTAGGAAAATTGTCTTACACTATAAGTTAAGAGTAACTGAGCTGGGGGCAGCTGGGTAGCTCAGTGGATTGAGAGGCAGGCCTAGAGACAGGAGATCCTGGGTTCAAATCTGGCCTCGTACATTTCCCAGCTGTGTGACCCTGGGCATGTGTAAGGGCGGGAAAGGTTTTTTTGGTCAAATATATTAAAAGGTGGTCACCAGAGGAAATTTCCCCAATTAAGGAATAACTTTAAGTCAAAATTGACTTTTATGAGAATTTATTTACAATTTGAAATTGAGAAGAGGTAGAAGAAATAAGGAAATAGGAATCTAACACAGTAAGCAAATTGCTACAATCCCCTAGGTAGATCTAATTAATCCTCAGCCAACCAAAGTGTTAACTCCAACTAGGCAAAGAGAACAAAGGATTCCCTCTTCACAGCTGTGAACTCAAAGATAACCAAGAATTTCCTTGCACACAAGTCACTTGACCCCACCCATTGCCTAGCCCTTACCACTCTTCTGCCTTGGAATCAATACAATATTGATTCCAAGGGAGAAGGTAAGGGTTTAAAAAAAAGTTACTGAGCTGCTTTGAGAGAGTTTCTTTACCTTGGGTTCTCTACACCACTAAAATTTCATACTCAAATAAAAACAAACACAAAGCAGTACTAAAGAGGACATATTTTGCCATAGACATGATTGTCATGACTTGTGCCATTAAGTCAACTCCTTCTTGATTTTCACTTTTGATCAGAAAGACTGTGGGATATCTGAATCAATTCTATGAAATTAGGTTGATAATAAAATCAACAGACTGCTATGAATCCCAGATATGAGATAGAGTTCTTCCAACAAGGGGTGACCCCCAAGGTCAGAATGCATCTAAATAAGCTCATTTGCATCATGGACAAAACTGGCCACTGGATGCTTTAAACAAATAGCTGAAGGATATAGGCATTGAAGATTTGTTTCTCTACTTCATAGAACATAAGATTTGAGTTTCTCTAAAAATTTCTTTAGCAGTTTGACAAAATGGGCAAATTCTCCCTAGTAATACAGGCCCTTCGGATGATTTCTGTGGGGGGCATTCACAGTTTGTCAATGCCAAGAAGTCACAGAATTTGAGTTGGAAGGGATGAACAGTTTTCTGGTCTAACATATAAAGTATAATGTTTAAAATACATAGGAATCCAGTCTCTGCTTGGACATCTCCAAGGTAGAGTAGGGAGTGGGAAATACCCACTACATCTCACAGCAACTGATTTTATTTTGGAACAGCTCTACTTGTTAGGATGCTTTCTGCCTAAAATAAAACCTAAATGTGCCTCTTTCTACCTTCTACTGATTTCTCTAGCATAGCTAAACAGGAAATCTAATTCCTCTTTCCCATTAGAGTTATTCCGACTAGAATGGAAATTGCAGTACCAGACTCAAGTCAGGTTGATATTCTTTACAATCCATTTCAATGTTGAAATAAAACGAAGCACTTGTATATCAGTCAGCAGTTAAAGAAATTAAGTTTTCTTAGCAATAGCATAAACAGTAAATTATACAAGGCTAATTTTTAACCTTAGATCATATTTGGGATTTTGTTGGAACAGATAATTTCTTCGGATACACAGCAAGCTTTTTGTCTCCAATATACTGCATATGTCTTTATATTGAACTTTTCCACTCTTACTACCTTATTCTGATCCCCATAGCAACAGATTAAGAGAACAGAGGTATCTAACTGTGACAGAGAGCACAGCGATTATAGCTCTTCTATAGTGTTCAGAACGAACTCCCCAGGATTCTGGGAATCAAGAATGATTCAGTGCTTGTCTGGATCTCCCAGGGTCACTGCCCATCTTGACTGAGAACTTGTAGGGTCTTAGAATATAAGTTAAAAATTCTCTCCCATCCTCAAATCTGAGTCAGGTATCAAATGTAAATAGAAAATGTAATTACAATCTGCAATCTCTTTCTATTTCTGATCTGTGTCATTCTGTACATGTTTCTCAACCTCCAAGATCTTTGGGGTTTTTTTCTTATAAAAGTATAAAATAATCTACTGAACATTATGGGCAAATATAGCACCAGGAATGGAGTCAGGAAGACCCAAGTTCAAATGTAACCTTAGCTACTTAATTGGGTAACCCTGGGCAAATGACTTAAGCTCTGCCTAGGCTTTCTCAACTATAAAATGGTGATAATGGCAACAAATGACTCCCAAGATTGTTTCTAGAATCAAATGAGATAATGTTAATAAAGCTCTTACCTTAGTGCCTGACACATGATGGGCACTTAATAAATGCTTGCTTCCTTCTTTTCTTCTTTCCATCCTTTCTTCCTGTCTTCTTTCCTTGCCTCCTTTCTTCCTTTCATCCTCCTCTTTCCCCTTTCCTTCTTTCTTTCTCTCTTTGCTTCTCTTCTCTCCTTTCTAATTTCCTTCCTTATTTTCTTCTTTTCTCATTTCTTTCTTTTATCTCCTTGTTTCCTCCCTATTTATCAAGGAAAAGTGTGGAATATACTAAGAAGTTAATCATTTCTTGAATGGCAACGTTTTTCTTCTCAGTAGGAACAAAATCTATTTTTCTCATTAGAAAAGAAGTTGATTCCAAGATAATATTTATTATGGAGATCACAGAATCATGAAATTTGGCAACTGAAAAGATCTGTAAAAATTATTGAGCATTTATACCCCTACTTCTTCTGTAGATATGGATGCAGAAGTCCATGTAATACTAATGGAGGTAGGGAATGGAATACATTTTAATTCATAAATATTGTTTTAAAATCACTTTTATTTCCAAATCCATTATTTCTCCCTTCAACAGTGAATCATCCTTTATAATAAAGAATAAAAAACGAAATGGGGGAAAAGTTCAACAAACCTAATCAACTCAGTCAAGTATTATGACAAATGCAGTATTTCATAGGTATACAGAATCCCCACCACTACAAGGAAGGAAGGCAGCATATTTTCTGAATCTTTCTTGAAGGACAAGCTTATACTTCATTACTAATGATATACAAAGTGACCAGGAAGGTCATTGGTCTTTCATAAAAACTTGAGGATTAATTAGACAACATTATAAAGACTTTTACAATCCTTGAAGAATTGCAATACAATTCTAGTTTTAAATGGCATTTAAAAAAATTTTTTAATAGTTTTACATTAGTGTGAAAACGATTTTAGAGTCTTTACTTATCAAATATTTTCAAGTCTTTAGTCCTTTTCAGTGATAGATCTCATCTCTCTTTTCTTCCTTTTTCTTCTTTTCTTTCTTTTTCCTTCTTTCCTTTCTTTTTTCTTTCTTTCTCTCCTCTCCTTCCTTTTTTCCTTTCTATCTTTCCTATTTATATTTCTCCCAGGTTAGAAGCACAAGGGATTGCAACCCAATGGCCCCACCTCAATTTGATTTGAATGGAATTTTAAACTGCTTAGTTTCTGGCCTCAGACATTTTACTCCATCTTCAGGCAATTTTAAAGTCTCTGGTTTCTGGGGATTTACCTTATTAATTTTATAGATAACATATTGACTCAGCCCACTGTGCCTCAGAACTCCTGAGAACTCACCCATGATGCTAACACCACTAGAAGCTGGGAAAACAGATATGAGCCACTATATCTAATCCTCTCCATCTTTTTCAAGCCACTCTTACCATTAAACCATATTGTGAATCTGGTTAATTTGCTGCATATGGAATATGCAAAGACTGTTTCAGTATCTATCACATTCCATGACTTTTGTGATTCAAAAAACCTATGATTTTTGGGGCAGCTGGGTAGCTCAGTGGATTGAGAGTCAGGCTTAGAAACAGGAGGTCCTAGGTTCAAATCTGGCCTCAGCCACTTCCCAGCTGTGTGGCCCTGGGCAAGTCACTTGACCCCCATTGCCCACCCTTCCCACTCTTCCACCTATGAGACAATGCGCCGAAAGTTAAGGGTTAAAAAAAAAAAAAAAAACCTATGATTTTGTCAGCATGAATGTTCCTTTCAGTGAAGCAGATTGCAACTTCTTTATATCTTAGCTGGTATTTATGAATTGCTATTTTCCAAAAAACTAGCAAACTTTGTGGATAACTAGATGATGAACCCAGCTTGATTCAGCTAGACAGGTAACAGCATATCACAAAGACTGTAATAGAAAACTTTCTAATTTCTTAGTATTTTTCTGCATTGGCATGGCCCTTGAAAAAGCATTTAGGGATAATAAGTCAATACATATTTACTAATCATCTACTTTATATCTAGTATAGTGCTTATAATTGAGGATACAAAAAAGATAAGAATAATTCATGTCCTCAAGAAACTAATAATTACTTTTTAAAAATTTCTGTTATATTCAAGTCTCCAAGTATCTCCCTCTTTCCCCTCCCTACACTAAAGAAGGTATCGTTTGACCTCCCCCCAAAAAATCATATGTCTAGGTGTGGATTTGTATATATAGACATGTATGATGTGCAAACCTTTTTTTTTAAAAAATAATTCTTATATGTTTCTATTAGTTCTTTCTCTGGTAATGAGTCTTCAGAATTATTCTTATTATATATTATGTTCTCTTGGTTTTGCTTATTTAATTCTTCATAATTCCATGTTTTTTTAATTATTGAATTAATTATTGAACAAGAATTAAGGGGGGTTATGAAAGAATTCTTGGAGAAGATGGGATTTTTTTTTAAATTTTCTTTTAAACCCTTAACTTCTGTGTATTGGCTCCCAGGTGGAAGAGTGGTAAGGGTGGGCAATGGGGGTCAAGTGACTTACCCAGGGACACACAGCTGGGAATTGTCTGAGTCCAGATTTGAACCTAGGACCTCCTGTCTCTAGGCCTGGCTCTCAATCCACATGGTATAGTTTTTCCCTTTGCAAAAAATAAGAAGAACCCCGTTTAATTTTTGTGCCTCTTCTTTGGTATTTATTTTCTATTTATTCTCTGTCTACCTCTTTTTTATATATTTGCATATTGATTTTTGTTGTTTCTCCTATTAGATTATGAATTCAATAATTACCCAGCTGCCCCAGAAGATGGGATTTAAGTCAGAATTTAAAGGAAGGCAGGGAAGGCAATAGGCAGAGATAAAGAAAAAGAACATTCCAAGAAAGAGAGATAGCCAAAGAAAATGCACCATGTTGCAATGAGACCATGAAGCAAGGACTAGGACATCTGTGATTTTACAATAAATTAGTTGAAATAGAAATTTTTGTTCTTAGATTCATAAAGTATTAGAGCTAGAAGAAAAGTTAGAAATCATGGAATAGTTTTTCCCTTTGCAAAAAATAAGAAGACCGATTTGGCTGAGTACATGACAGGTCGTAATCCATCATTACCTTTGCTTTTATGTCTTTTCTGTTTCAATGTTTCTACTAACATTCCCTCACATTATTAGGGAAAATACATCTATGGCCTCTCGACATTTGATTAATCATGTATTAATAGTCCTCAATACTTTGAAAGAAAATATTTGCTATTTTCTTTGTGTATTTAGATTTGTGTGTCTGTGAATGTGTTTGTGTTTAAAATAAATGTAAGCATTTAGTAAAATAACTACTCCCACTCCCCATTCCACAATTTATCTGCAGAAAAAATGCAATTGGCTTTCAAATAAATTACCTTTATAGTCTGACTTCAGGTTCATCTCCAATTATTCAAAGGAATCAGATCTTTTCTACCTATATAATTAAAATGGCAAATAGCAAATAAATACCTGCTACTATTATCATGAAAGGAGTAGCTAAGAGATATATAAGGAAATGAAGTCCTGCAGTTTCCCAACATTCCCCTTGCTCCATGATATCTTTGACTGTCCTAAAAATTCAACTTTCATCATTATCTTTCTATTATTCATAGAAATGTAGGATCATAAAAGATTTAAAATTAACAATAATTGAAATTTGATCATTCTTTTAGTATTTGGAATATGCATTTCTCTTTTAGTCAGTAAGTATCCCCAAATAATTTTCTTTTGATACTTCAGTTAGCTCCCCTCCTGGCTAGAATAAAGATAAAGTACATAAAAATAAACTTTTAGCATACCTAGCAGGAATTAATGACTATCAAAGATATAGGAAACCTTTCTACTTTTCAGATTGAATTAGTTGAGGATTGGATTACTGCAAGCAATGTAAACATCCCTTATTGTTAAATTTTTCTCATTTTTTTGTGGGGTGAAGAATAAATTTTGAGGAGTATAATTGTGAAACTCAATAATCACCCTTAGTATATTTCTTTCTGTCTGTATATACATTTGTATGATTGAAGAATTCTAGGTGAAATTCTTTAATTTCAAGAATTCATATTTAAATTTCTTCCAAGCTCAAGACTTCTCACTGATGTAAATGTACAGTAACAAAATTTACATGTACAATTTAATATATGTTCTTTCTTTTTCAATGGTGTATATCTATTATTTGAAACCCTATGTAAATATATGCATAGGACACATATTTGATCCTGATCTGTGATTTCAGCAGTGCAAGAAAATTCCCCCCAGTTACATAGATGAAGATATATAATTTAATCTGTGCCAGTCTATAATTTATACTCATAGGTACATTGAACCCTGAAAAGTAATAATGGAAAGGATTTGGTCAGAAGACTAGTATGTTTCAGAAGCTGGTCTCATTTCCAGGTATTCTTTACTTCAGTAATATGAATGTACAAGGAAGATTAGTCCCTCTACATGTGAAGGTTTGCCAAGCCCTATTTGGGGCTACTTTCCTTTTTTTGGTGTCCATCTGCCACCTAGCTCTCATCTATGGCTGCAAAAAGCTATGTCCTGTACAATAGCCACACCTCACTAAATTATTTTGACAGATGAGCTAAACTAGGTTGAGGGTAACTGACAGGTTTCCAACCCTTTGGTGAGGGAGTGTGTGTGTTGGGGTTGGGGGTGTGCTTACACTAGATATGTGAATACTTCCCCTGGCAGAAATGGTGGATGAGAACAATTTCTTCCAATGGCCATGAAGGAAGCTGAAGCATGTGCTATGGAGTGCTTGGAGCTTGAATAGACATCAAAGAAGCCAAGGTCATCCACTACATTCTGAGCCATCCCCAGTCATCTTGAATTTTTTCTCAACACTGGCCTTGGATGACTGGAAAAGAGAGTTGTGTAAATAGAATTAGCTCTAGCCCCTGTACTTAACCTAGGCATAGAAATGACTGTCACCCTCACACTCCTTAGTGGGGAGGGGAGACAAGTTACCCACACACTTGACAATAAGTAACAAATCAAGAACAAGGGGGCTTGCAGCCTAATTTATTTAGCCTTTTAACCTTCTCTCTAGTCTAGACCTCCGTAGGCCTGGACTAGCCTCTCCCTTTCTCTTTATTCCTATACCTTTACCTTCCTGATTGTAAATAAAACTGCCTTAACCCAATGGCTAACTTGGGTCTGATTTAATTACGGAATCAATCTGAACTGTTGATTCCTGGTGGCCACATTTTAAATATATATCTATAAAATACCTAAATTTCTCTCTTACAGAGTGAAACTGATGAATTTGTGCAACTCTGTCTCACTTAAATCTAACTTATGGGTGAGTCAAAAGACATCATCAGTAATGTCATTTTGGTCGTCTTCAAAAACAAAGGACAACCACCACCACTACCATTGCATTAAAACTTATTGGGTGTGTTTTTTGATATGTGTCTTAGGAAATTTGATATAATAAAAAGCTGTTGACACTGTCTCAATTCTCTCTAATCTTCCACTTGGCTGTCATATTGATCTTTCTTTCATGAATAAAATTACCAAAGAGAGATTCTTGGTATGACTTGCAAATTTATTAATTAGGCCAGCAAATAATAGATTGAGTTCAGTGATTTCTTTTAGTGACCACAGATGCCATGGGAGTTTATTGAGCCAGTATAAACCCAAGCATGTCTTCCAGAGAGTAAATTACTGGGAACTCCTCTGATGAGAGAAAGATGGATGTAAGTGAGGAGATAGACAGATCCTATCTCCTATCAAATCCACCATTTCCCCATTACTTCATTGTTGCTAGGAGAAACATCTAAGGAAAGAAATCTAGATAAGAATACAGGTGTCTCTAGAAATCAGGGCAAGAAAAGCCACCCAATCAAGATCTCTTTGGCTAAGTTTCTCCTCTCAGATCATTCCAAATTTTGATGAAAGGAATAAGGATGAATTTTATACTATCTGAGGGAGAGTCTAACTCAAATTGGGTCCTATTTACAGAGTAAACAGAAATCGGAGTCCCATTGGAGATGGGATTAGCCAAAATTATTCAAAGAGCAGATGCTTTGGGGCCTAGAAGTGATCAAATTATTCAGTCAATCCCTTCAGAGACTGCCTGTTTTTTTCTGGAGTGGCATCATGACAGAAATAGCAGGAAAAATGGATAGATCACAAATTGATAATTAATTATTAATATAATAGTCAGTGGCTTCTCAAAACCCTTCAAAAAACCCAACTGCCTTTTGAGAGAGTTTCCCTCTGTTCCAATTGGAATCTCAGCTCCTACCTATCTCTCTAAGCTTCCAAAATACTTCAAACCTATTTCCCTTCTACAGGAGGTGTAATTATAGAGAAAGATCTAGCAAAAGAGATAGAGAAAGAGTGATCAAATAGATAAGAGGAAAATCAGGATAGAGTGGTGTCTATAAAGTAATCTTGGCTGACACATTACATCTTTTGCTGTGGGCACCAAGATCAACACTTCTGTTTTCTACTTATTGTAGTGTGTCAGGAGAAACCCAGAAGCTGGGGTAGCTTCTACCTACTTATACAAATGTTTTAAGTGAAATTTTCTCAGGGCAAGGGACATGAAAACCCAGGAACTCTTCCAAAACTATATGTGTATACATGTCAGAGTCTAAACAATCTCCACAATTCTCTTGCTTCCAGTTTTCACAATAATTAGGCTTGTTACAGCTGACACATGATATAATTCACTTCTTAAGTGGTACAGAGACTAGAACTCTGGGTGGAGTTAAGAAGACTTCAGTTCAAATCTATTCTCACATGCTTATTATTTTTTAAGTTATTTATTTATTTATTTGTTTTAAACCTTGACCTTCCATTTTAGAATCAATACTAGGAATTGGTTCTAAGGCAGAACAGCAGTAAGGGCTAGGCAATGGGGGTCAAGGGACTTGCCCAGGGTCACACAGCTAGGAAGTGTCTGAGGCCAGATTTGAAACCAGAACTTCCATCTCTGTGCCTGGCTCTCAATCCACTGAGCCATCCAGCTGCTCCCCTCATATGCTTATTAGCTGTGTGACCTTGGGTAAGCCAATTAATCTCTGTTTGTCTCAGTTTCCTAAACTGTAAAAGGGAGATAATAATAGCATCTAACTCTCAGAGTCATTTTGAGGTTCAAATGAGATATTTATTTAGCACTTTATTCAGAAACTAGCACATAGTAAGTGCTTTGTAAATGTTGGTTGTTATTATTATTCCTTGACTATGTACAACAGATTCAAACAAGAAATTTCTAATGCATAGAATTAAACATTCAACTAGATAGTGGGTGACTGAAATAACCTCTTTAACTTTCAGACTACAAAGAGTTCAATATAAATGAGTAAGTGAAAAAATAGAAGTTTTTAAAGATTCTTCTATGCTCCTTCTCTCAAAGGCTTCCCAGATATAATCTCTCAAATAGTGTGAAATTTTCTTTCTAGAATTATTTTGATGATGAGTATGAAAAAGAAATACTGACTAAATTTAAAGGGACTTTTAATCTTTTCAAAGCGGCATTTTAGATTTGCTTAAATTCTACTTCCTCATGACCATTGCCTTTATCTCCACCATCACTCATCAAACATTTTCAGATATAGCATCTAATTTGATTCTCTTCATTCCGAAGTTGGCAGAATGGAATTTATTATCTAGAGCAGGCATTCTTAACTTTTTTTTCTGCATCATGTACTCCCTTGGAAACCTGCTGAAACCTGTGGAACCTCCCTTTATTCATTTAAAATTAATTTAAAATGTATTAAATACAATAGTTTTAAATACATAAAATAAAGGAAGTGACATATTGAAATACAGTCATCAAATAGATTCCTAGTTTAGAGGCATAATGTGGTAGTAGATCATTTTATTCAAGTACACATTAGGAAGATAGATTCATGGTTCAAACCCCATTTTGACCGTTATTCTTTGTATAATCACAATTACACAATTACAATTTGCGTAATTGCAAGCTCAATTACAATTCTCTCAATTTTTTCATGCACCTGAAGTATTTCTCTCAGAGGGACTTGTAGTGAAGTTCAAATTAGATAATATATGCAAAGTAATTTATAAATTAAAATACTATGTAAGTATCTTGTAATGCTATAGATAGATCTCTGGTCTTAAATTCAGGAAAACCTGAGTTCAAATTTAGCTTCAAATACTTCCTAGCGATGTGAACCTGTGTAAGCTATTTTATTTTACTTTTCAGTCTCAGTTTTCTTATCTGTAAAATGGGCATAGTAATAGCACTTACTTCACAAAGTTGTCATGAGGGACAGAGAAGATAAAATATATTAAGTGATTTTCAAACCTTAAAGTGCTATATAAATGTTTTTATTATTATTGTTATCATTTAACATTATTCTTTTTCAATATTATCTCCTATTCTAAAAATGGAGCAAGAAAAGCTCAAAGAGATTTGTGGATCTGTTCAAGGTCACACAGCCTAAGGAAAGATAAGACTATACCTCATATATCCATTTTTTTCCCACTACACCTAAAGAAAGTTTTAAAATGAAAAACTATAAGAACTAAAAATACATAGCAAGTGGGGAGGGGCAACTGGGTGGCTTATTGGATTGAGAGCCAGGTCTAGATACTGAAGGTCCTAAATTCAAAAATCTAGGCTCAGACATTTCCTAGCTATGTGACCCTGGGCAAGTCACTTAACCCTCACCACCTAGCCCTTACCACTCTTTTGCTTTGGAACGAATGCATAGCATTGATTCTAAGACAGAAGGTAAGAATTAAAAAATTTTTAATTTAATTCAATTTAAAACAAAATCAAATTAAATTAAATTAGATAAATAAATAACAATACATAGCACGTGGGTCAATTATATACCGATAAGCCTAACGTAGCAAATTTGACACAGTTCCCAAAAGTGGACTTTCCTATGAATATTACTTTAGTATGAATATATTTTGGGTGTGGAATATCTAATATATTTGACTACCTTTACTTGATATCATTGTTTTAAAATGTATATTTAGTCACTATATGAGTTCAGTATTCGGCAATTATACTTAGGGGAAATTCATTTGAGAACATATACTGGAATGTAATAATTGCAAAGAAGAGAATGAATATGAAAGAGTGCTGCCACACTCTCCAAAATAAGAAGAGAATAGCATGAACGTATCTTTATGTTTTTTTGTAGAAATATGGGAATGGGGTTGTGATGATTAATTATAATTCTGGACTATAACTGAGAAGAGTGGAGTAGTATTAAACCTCCCTTGGGTTTTGTCCCAGAGAGGATTAGAATTTGAGTGGAATAACAATTTCATAAAGTAATATTATGAAGATGTCATAATAAAAAATTAAAAGTCACAGTTCATCTTGTAAAACTGTTCTCACATTACATTTTGAATCAATCTTTCAAAACAAAAATTTGCTAAATAAAAAAAATTGGGAAAATGGTCATCTCTAAATTAGAAAATGTAAATTATCATACAACTATCTTGAAGAAAAGAATTTATATATCATAAGTATGTATATATTTAAATACATATGAAACATGTATGTATACATGTGCATGTGTATACATACATTTTCCAGCTCCATATTTCTATGTGTCTACACAGATATTATATTAAAATATATATAATGTTATATATGCATATGTGTTGATATCACCTTTTTTTCAGATCTTCCTATATCTATCAAGGTTTGATGCTTTATTATTTCCATTCTAAGAGAATAATGAGAGCTTTTACTTTTCAATATCTTTCCAGGTTAAATACTAGTCAATTGGTTCCCCTCTTCTACAGATTTTGTTTAAAAAGTCTAATTCTACTTTACTTAGTAAATGGCTAAACTGCTGAGCTTGGATGCTCTATTTCATCTTTAGTTTTATCTAATAAACCTGGGTTTTTCCTTTGTCTATAAGCCAAAAGACTCTGAATCAATTGCTATTTTTCCTAACAAAGTTAAGCAATTGGAGAAAGGACTAGAAATGCGATTTCACTGGTAGAGAGAATTCCTGCTATCAGCACTTTTTTGCAGCTTACTATTTTTAGTGAGTGACCTAGAATACTGGAAAGTTAAATTACTTACCCAAGATGATTCAGGCAGTTAGAGACACAGGCTCAGTCACAAGGCCTCCTAGTTTCAAGACAGGTTCTCTATCCTCTAGGCCGTGATGATTCTAAACTAAGTTATGAAAATAAAATTTTATTACAAAAGTAAGTCAGTAACAATAGTGAGATTCATTGGCAGCAATATTTAAGAAGATATTTCTTTCAGATTCTTGCTAGAATGTGCAACAGCAGAGTAGAAATGGAATCTTCTTGAAAAGTCTCCTGAATTTGATATTGGCCTTTTTAGAGGGAGTTTGGACTGGCTATCATGGCGTTTGTAACTACTATGATATTCAAAAGTCCAAAATGTTGTAAGGGTTTACTAACCCTTACTAGATTATTGGTATAATGTGTTTTTACCAATAATTTATACTATATGGACAGGCTGTTAAGTTATGACTCTTGAGATAAGATGATTCTCAAAGTAGTCTCAAGAATTCCAGCCTCACCAGGAGTATAAAAAATATATTTATTATGAGGGAAAAAAGACTAAAGAAAAGGGATAGAAAAAGGAAATAAGTAGATAAGAATTCTTATAATATACTTAATATGAACTAATAAATATTATGTCACCACCCAAATAAATCTGACATGCAAGAGTCTCTTCAGTCCCCAACAAAGTTGGGGCTACACTCTCTTCCTGTTCTAATTCCCCCCAAAACCTTAATCTATCTATCCTATCTAAATTCTTATCTTATACACAAAAAATGAATGTTAGGTTTTTCTTCTTAGTTGTATAGTTGGAAAAAAAACAGCTCAGAATCTCCAAGGTCTTCCTCCACACTCACAGCAAACTAGCTGGGCTTGAAATGATAATTCACCCAGTGATCTCCTTCACTGATTTTGATCTGCTAGATGAAATTTTAGGAAGCAGTTGAGAAATTTCTCACTCTAGCCAAGCCTCTATCAGGATCTCCTATCTGCACAGCATCAACCCAAAAGGGCATAGACAGTTGGGTAACTCTAACTCAAGGCATCCTGGGAAAAATCCCCTTCTCCACAATTCATCTCTGAGCTTCCATTTGAAGAAGCCTTAACTTATACCTAACCTATGCATTTATCCATAAATTATGCTATGTAATCATTTTCTAGTTTATCTCTTACTTAATTAACTCTTAATTAAGTAATATCCTACTACAAAAGACCGGGGCATCTAAATAGCACAGTGGATAGAGAGTGTTGGGCCTGAAGTCCAGAGGAACATGGTTCAAGTTTGGCCTCAGATACTACCTAGCTGTATGACCTTGGGAAAGCCACTTAATCCCAGTTGCCTAGCCCTTGGCACTTCTTCTGTCTTAGAACTGATATTGATGGAAGGAAAGGGTTTTTTAAAAAGTCCAAAATCTACTATTTAACCCTATCTGTGCTTTCCAGCCCTTGGTTTGAATTAAAAATACATTGGAATGGAGGAAAGAAGGAATTCAGAAGTATTTTCTAAATCTTGACCTGTTTACAGTGATAGCTTTCTTCTAGATGCTGATTTAGGATGAAGAGTTGTGTTTTATTTTCCTTTATTCTAGTATTATATATTTTTCATTCATAAATTATATATTTTTCATCCATAAATGTTCATTTAAATTGGATTTGAATGGTTCACAAGTATCTGCTGCATTTTAAATAAGTGTGCATAGAGGGATGCTCATATGGATATAGATAGAGATAAATTGAATACACACACACACACACACACACACACACACACACACACATATATATATATATATATATATATATATATATACATATACATATGCATATGAAGTGAGCCCCAAATTTTTTTTCTTCCAGTGGGATGAGACCATAATTACAAGCCGCAGAGGGAGTGTTTTTTTTTCTCCAAAAAACAATCTTCCTAAGCCTCTGAAAATTAAAAGTAAGGAGGCAGCCCTAGTCACTGAAGACCAATCCAAGAAGCTTGGGTTTCTTTCAGAATGGGATTAGATCTCTTTCCAACCAAAGGTCACAGCCTATAATTTTATTCAAGTTAATTGGAGAGCTCATCAAATTGATCAATGGCTCTCCTCATCAATCTTCACTATATTGATCACATTTCCAAAGATGATAAACCTAAACATAGAAACCAGAAGACTGAGAATTGAAAAAAAGGTATGTTCCATCTTGTCAAATGCAAATTTTAGGTTTGCATTTGGAAAGACAGAAGTTATTTGAAAGTTATGCTGCCACAAACAGCCCAGTGTACTCTGGAAGCAGTTCGGCCCATTTGCTATTTCCTAGGAATTCACCTCAGCATCTTTCCTTCAGCGTCAAAATGAAAGGCTTTGGCAAAGCCTTTCATGCTGCATTAGCCAGATTATCTGGTTCATTATATTATTTTACTTATTTTAAACTTCCTAACATCAATAAGTATGAGAAGGACTTTTTCAGGGTGAATTAAATCATAATATTGACATGACACTTGGGTTTTGAATTTTCTAACACACCTAATATTGAAATTTAATTGATGTCTCATTATTTTTTTTCATATTTAAGTTTAATCTCTTCCTTCTTCACTATAAGCAAACGATTTTGTCAGCTATACAGGGTCACAGGTCACATTAGGAGTGATTTGATGGAAGGATTTTATATTTTTAAATTGCATATTTTGAATGCATTAGCTGTGATCCACTATGCAGAAATGAACTTCTTGATCTCATAGAATCCTGATATTGTAAATATTAATATAATTTCTTACCAGACAGTACAAGTTTTAATAAAATAAGAAAGCCTAAGCCTTTTACCCTAATGTCAAGAAAGAAGAAATTTGCACACTGCTAATTTTTTGAATGAGCTGGCATATTTGATTGCTACCAAATGGAATAGATGATGACCAGAGAGATTGGATGGCCTTAATACTTCTACCTTTGTAATGAAATAAAGACCTTCCTTGGCTATATTCATCTTCCTAAAGACAAATACTATGAAATGATGAGGGGTTTTTGTAGGCAATCCCACTGCTAATTCTGTTTCTTTCTATTAGATATACTGTGCTCATTTGGAGAATGAAATGGATTATTCTTTTCACAGAGAGATTTCCTTTCTTAATAAGAATTCATCAATATACTGTTGAGTAATAAAAAGGGCTCTAGATATAATACAATTGTAATATTAAATTCTTCTCACCTGGACCCTGTGCTGATGCCATAAACCTTTTGAGGGATTCAGGAATAAAAGGGCAGGTGGTCAGGGAAGAGAGACAATTTTATCATAAGTGCTCTTCTTTATACTTAGCTTCTTAACTAAAGAAAATTTCTAGTTGAGAAAAGGATACAAGTTTAATAATTTTGTCTTTGTTCTTTGGTAGAAAAAGGAATAATCTCCCATGTATTTCTTAGGTTATGGAAGTGGAAAAATATATAGGCAGCTTTACTAAATGCTGGAATTTTTTGGTAGTAGAGAGCACAAAGTCCCCCCACTATCCAATTTTAAGAAACTACTATTTTTCCTTATAACCATAAGGTGGGTGCTTAGGGGGTAGGGCAGTATAGGCAGGAAAAGTGTTATTAGTGAAGTAAGGAAAAGAGGATAAAGTGGATCAGCCATGCCTTGCCAATAAGAATCTTAACATGCTACAGTATTAAAGAAATCTTTCTGATCTAAAACATAAGGTTTAAGATCATCTGGTTTGGAACATGATTTTAGAAAACATGTCGTTTCATAATATCATGGAATCCTTTAAGATTCCTTCTGCCCAGGTTAAGTAGGACTTTTTTTCCCTATCTCCCTTCCATAAGGCTTGAAACTTTTTTCATCGATTTTGTAATCTATGAGATAAAAGGCTAAGCAGAGCTTGTTTTCAGGCTACATGTACACTGCTAATATCTAATGGATTTAGTGCTTCTCCAACTAACTCCAAGTTAGTTAATTCTGGAGCATGTTGACTTTGTGGAGAGTTGAAGGACAGGTATGGCTGAAAATTTTTTTCTCCTATCTGCAAAAGGACTTTTGAGATTTAAAAAAAGTGTGTCTAATAAACAGCAGATATTCATAGGAGTATGATGATCTTTTGGAGTTCAGGATACAAATCACTTTTTACTTCATTATTTAAGATGGGAAGAAGTTCTGCTCCAGATTGGTACAGTTTAATCTAGAGGAGTTTAGTTCCCTTCCTTCCAAATGCTTATCACACACACACACACAAACACACACACACAAATGAAAAGTATAACAAGCATATTTATCAGTGCAAGTAGTCAATCAATAGTGAGAAAAGTTATATAGAATAGTTAGACAATAGAATACACAAGAGAAAGTGGACTCTGTGATTCATAGGTGAGATGAAATCTCAGTCCTGCCAGAGTACAATAATCTCATCCAAAAAGTTTATTTTTACCAATCTCTAGGGGTTTAAGGAGCTATATAAGGGTCCTTACTTTCTTCACAAATCTATAGCTCAAGGAAGATTTCCCATCCAACATTCATTGTTGGTACTTTTATTCCCTCTCTTCACAATTCTTATTTCTCTTTTTTTTCCATCTCCCTTTTCTCTTCTAGGCAAAGTCTCTCAGCTAATCAGTAGTCACATCCCCTTTCATATACACAGCACACAGTTATAGGCCTCTCCTGAAGGGAATAGCCCAAGTCCACCTCTATGGCTTTGGACTTCAAGTATCTTGAAGAAAAAAGAAAAATGTTCCTCATTCAGCTTTATTGTCTTTTAAAAAACACAAGATTTAAGATTTTGTTGCTGAAAAAAAGATCAAACCACAAAATCTCAAAATGGTGAGGTCATCTAGCCTAGCCTCTTCAAAATCTCCTCTGGCAGCACTGCTGAGAAGTGGTCATATCACTTCTTCAAAAATTTAATGAGACAACCACCTCTAACCTGAGAAATCCAACTCTAATTATTAGAACATTTTGCCTACTTTGAGTAGTTGGAAAAAATTTAGTTTTTTTTCTATGAGTCCTTCAAATACTGATACTCAAATGGTGTTGCTGTTGTTTATAATCTCACCAAAATCTTCTTTATCCTTTTCTGGATGTGTTATTGCTTATCAATGTCTTGCCTAAAATATGGTGCACAGAAATTAAGATAGTACTTAAGTGTGGTTTAATCAGAACAGAAGTTAGAGGACTATTGGACTTTTGCTAGACACTATACATAAGGCAGTCAACTTTTGCTAGACACTATACATAAGGCAGTTAATTGCCACATGATACCACTTTCTCAATTTGAGCTTGAAATCTACAGTCATTCAGATATGGCTGCAACAAACTGTTATCTAGCAATCTTTCTATACTCTATATTCATAAGTTGATTGTGTGAATCTTAATGTGTTAACTTAACATGCATTTTATGTGAACTTAAAACGTATTCTTTTTATTCTTATGGGCATCCATCATCTCAGCTTATTAAGTTGGTTTGGAGGGCTTCCTGATTCTGTCATCAAATGTAACAGTGATTACTCCCAGTTTTGTGTCATTGAAAGTAATCCATCTGCCCCACTTGACAAGTAAGCTCTTTGCTTCTTTATCCAAGTGAAACACCAGAGTTTACATCCAATCAACACTCAACAACTCTGCAGTCTAGGACAAAATAGTTCCCGATATAGTGTTTTGTTTTGTTTTGTTTGAGATTCTCAACCTTGATCTTAGTATTACTGCATTATCATGGTTTTCTTTATATTCTCCTATATGCTAATTCTTGAGAGGCCACATGATGCAATGCTAGATTTGGTACCTTGGCATCTTCAAATCCTTGCTCTGCAATTGACTTACCTGTGTGGCCTTGAACAAGTCACTTAAATTCTGTGATCTTTTGTTTCCTATTCTTTAAATTAAGGGGACTATTCTAGTTTTATTTTGAAGTCTCTTCCAACACCACATCAATGGCCTACTGCCTTAACATTTGGTAAATTACATAGTGGAATTGATTCTCCCTTCAAACACAGTGGCATTGTTAATGAGAAAAAAGCCAGGCATGGTCTAGGAGCAATAAGAGAAATCAAGCAGATTGCCTTATAGCTCAGTGGAACTCACCATAGTAAAGGCTTACATTTAGGCCATAATATTTTAAGGTTTGTAAACTGGTTTACATACATTATATCATTTGATATGTTTCAATTTATTCTTTTTTTAATCTGCTTATTCTTCTCACTTTCTCCCACTAAGTGCTCAGTTTCCTGAATACAGCATATGCCCCATAAGTGTTTTTTGACTAAGATCTAAGTAATAATTCAGGCAGACAGAGGTGTCTCAAGTGTCCTTTAAGATACCATCTAAGTTAGTTGAAGTTTCACAGGCTCTGAATTATAGGTACATCACCAGATATAGAGTAGGAATAAGGATGTTAATTTATGATTCTAATAATATTTAAGCACTATTTTGAGATTATAAATCAAGGATAAAACTTTCTCTTCAGTTAGAGAATTTACAGATGAGTTTCTAGTGTTAAAAATGAATTTGGCTTAAGAGCTCAATACAGATACTAAAGATGGATTCAAATTATTCTAAAAGCTAACTCATATGGTATTTGAGTGATTATTTAAGATGAAGAATCATCTATCGGAATCATTCCTTGATATGCATTTAGCTGAATGTAAATAACTTACAAAAAACACAAAGCACATCTGGTACAAGAACAAGTAGGAATGGGTATACATAGATAGATAGATAGATAGATAGATAGATAGATAGATAGATAGATAGATAGATATAGATATAGATATGCTCATGCCTCAAGCACTTGCTAATGTTCTGGAAAAAGGAAGACAAAAAAGATAAAAATATTTATTGAGATGCTAGATAAGAAAAATTAAGCTAATTTTTGCTTTGTTTTTGGAAAGATTTTTTTTGTACAGTAAAGCTGACCAATAACAAGAACATTAAGTTCTATAATTTTTTATTAACAGTGTACCATGTGGAAGGTCCTAAGGAACTAAATGTTAGGGTGGAGTTGATTGATTTACTTAATCAAGTCAACCTACCCATTTTTCACTTATAAGTAATAAGACAGGTAGTCATCCTCAGTCATAGGCTTTAGACTCTTTAAAAAAGTCCTTGGAGAATAATGAGCTGTTTGATTTCTATATGAATTGGAAAGACTTCCATGGACTGATACAGAACCAAGAAAACATTGTACACAGTGACTGAAACTTTCTGAGATGATCAAATTTAATAGACTTTGCTATTTATAATGGTGTAATGATGCAGGACAATCCTGAGGGACTCATGAGAAAGAATGTTATCTGCATAGAGAAAGAACTGAGGGAGCAGAAACACAGGAGAAAAACATATGATTTTTCACTTGGTTATATGGGTATATGATTTGGGGTTTTGGTTTTAAAAGATTATTACAAAAATGAATAATATGAAATTGTTATCAAATGATACATATAATCCAGTGGAATTTCTTGTCATCTCTGTGAGAGTAGAGGAGAAAAAGGGGAGGGAAAGAATATGAATCATGTAACCATGGAGAATATTTAAAAATAAATATTTAAAAGATAACAATTAAAAAAAATTAAAAGTCCTTGGTCTTGTGATATTGCACAGGAATCATACTGAACATGTCAATGAAACTTGGTGATACCTCAGAGTCTAAAAAATGTAAAAGCTGGTTTAGAACTAAGTTCATTTGTTGGAGCAAGTGTGTTGTTCCAAATTCCTGAGAAAGAATCACCTGAGTAGAGAGAGTGAAGGAAGGGGAGTTTGATTTAAAAAAATTTTCTTCTTCTGCTAGGTGTTCTTCTTCCTTCCCACTTTTTTAACCTGAGTTGGACCTTGGGGGCTTGAAGGGTCAAGAATATGTTGAATTTCCACTTTTCTACAGATACTATAGCAGTTTTCTGAGATCATTTTATAGCTGTATAAGACATTGGTTACTATTTTCTCCTTTTCTTGGGAGGTCTTGAATTTAACTAATTATAATAATAGTAAGATTTTAAATGTTGGTATTTCTTTCAGAAGGTGATTGGTGGATTATTTCAATTTCTATTGTCCCTTCTTATTCAAGAACATCAGGGCAGTTTTCCATAATATTATTCAATATGATGTTCACATTCTTTTTTTTATCATGATTTTTTGGCAAGCCAATGATTCTTAGATGATCTCTCCTGAAACTATTTTCCAGGTTATTTGTTTTGCCAGAGAGAAATTTCAGATTTTTTTATCTTTTTTTTAAAATTCATTTTATTATTTCCTGCTGCCTTATAAAGTTATTAACTTCAATTTTTTCAATTATATTTTTTAGAAAGTCATTTTCTTCTTTGAGGCTTATACTTCTTTTCTTAGGGAGTTATTTTTCTATTCAATGTATTGTATTTTATTTTTTAGAAAACTTCTTTAGTAAGTTTTTGTTTTCATTTGTTTACTTTGTCTATCATTTTCTTTTATAACTTTTTCTTTTATGTCTCTTATTTGTTTTTCTATCCATTTTTTGTAGTTCTTCCAGGAGTTCATTTTCAGCATGACAGCCTTTCACATTTTCCTTTGAGACTTCACATGTTTTCATTTTTGTATTGCTATTCTCTTCTGAGCTTATATTTTGGTCCTCTCTCTTGTTGAAATATTTTTGTAGTAGCTGTCACTCTCTTTGTTCATTTGGAGGCTATTTTTTCCCCTCAATTATTTCTATGTGTTGAAATTTAGCTCCATTCCTAGGATGGAAGGAGTAATGTCCTTCACTTATATTATGCCTGAGATCAACTCTGCTGTCTCAGTTCCAGAATGCCCACATTGCAATTGAGACTTTGTTGGTCTGCTGTGTTTGTAGACATTCAGCTAAGCTGGGTCAAATTGGTTTCTATCCAATCCCTCCAGGGCTGAACCTTGTTGAGCTAACTTTCTTCTATATGCATTGGGATCCAAGGATAAACTGAATACATATTCATGTCTTCTAAATGCATCTAAAAGAGTGCTACCCTGTGCCCGAGGGGGGAACTTTTTGAGGCTTTCAACAATGGGATAAAAAGACTTCCATAAACTAGCAGCTATTATGTCTTATACACATGTATAGCTTAAAACATTTTCCTTTGAACTCCCTATATGGTATATACTTGTGAGAGGGTGTTTATGGACTTTTAGGGGAATATGAGAATGAGAGCTAGGATGAAAATCCTTCAGACTTATCACAGGAACATGAAATAAAACAATTTCTGACCTCAAATAGTTTATCATTTAATTAGAATTTCTTGCATAAAAAGAAATATGACACATTGAAAAGTGTGATAGGCACAAAGAAATATCACCAAAAAATATGACAAATCTGTGGAGATATATTACTTTAAGCTGGATATTGGCCTTATTAGAAGCTTCTTGGAGAAGATTATAATTTGTTGAATCTTGAGGAAATGAAAGAATATTTTTTTAAAACTGAGATGAGCAGGAATTGGGGTAGAAGCCCTCTGAAGGCATTGAGGACAGAGCAAGAAAAAACACATAGAAAAAGGGGAAAATAGGACAGAAGCAGGTGATGGAAAATAATACAGTTTGTTCAGAAGAGAGTAGATGGAGGGGAGTAGTGAGAAATAAAGCCAGAAATATATCTTGGATTCAGATTGAAGAGATTCTTGAATAACAATATCATAGTTTTATACTTTGTTGATTGGGAGCCATTGAGAGATTTTGGACAGAGAATCATCTGATAATTAAGTACATTAGAAATATGTACATATATAATTAGGTTATCCAGATCTGTAATTTAATTGGAGTAAAAAATTCTTAGAGAGGAAACAACTTCTACAAGAGCAGATTAGCTACTATTATGCAATATCTTAAGTGATTATAAGAAACACTGAAATGTTCAATTAATAATCAAAAGGACAGCAGTATGAAGAATATTGTAGAAGAAAGGAAAGCTTGATTTAAAAACATGAGACTGTCACTTTATTAGTCTAAGTGAAAAATTTTTAGTTTTGAAATAGCTTGTCTTTGATGGTAGAGGAAAGAATGAGAAATGTGATGAATACTTTTGTATTGTGGAAGAGTCCTAGAGGAATGTAATATGTTTAACCCACCTAGGAACTCCATAGGTCCAAGTAAGCACCAAACCCTTTGGTTATGAAATGAATTTTATTTTAAAAAAGGAATAAAAGGAACCGGTAGGTATGACCCTGAATCTATTCATACCAACTCTACCCAACTTTCCAAGTGTCCTGTTGAAGGCTTTCCCTTTCTTCTATGGGCCATTCTTAATTCTCCCTATGCTATCTAAGAGACCCCCAAAATGCTATCTGACTTAATCTAAACTTACTACCAATAATTAAGAGGAAAAAAAGGGGAAAAACCTCTGGGTTTGGCTGCTGTACTAAGTCACTCAAAGTTATACGTGGAAAGCTTTGAATTACCTTAGCCAAAAGGAATCCTGGTAGATGGATCACTGCCAGATTAAGACTGGTCTCAGGGAAATTAACCCTCTACCTGGATGTCAAAGATTTTCTCCACAAAAATCCTGACTTTACAGGGAGAATCTCTTAGAACAAAACTCCTCCTTTAGCTTGATGGGAATTGTAGGCAGAGACAAAACCTCTCTCCAGCTTGGTCAAAATCCAAGAAGGAAGCAAAGTTCACTTATTTCTAGTTGTAGACCCACAATTCCTTTCTACCCAGAATCCTTTCCCAGGGCTTCTCTCAAAATTCCTTTCTTTCAACTAACCCTAGAAAACCATACTATCCCTAACTATATTCCTACACTTTAATGATAAACTCAATAAGATGTAATAGTTACTAGATTAAAAGAAGAAAGAGAGTTAAAAGGGTAAACAATGGCTTTGAAATTTTCAATGTAGGAGACCAGAAAGGGCAGGTGTGATCAGGAAAGATCTCAATTTTGAATTGTTGAGTTTTATTTTAAAGGACCAAAGACTTGAAGTAAAAGCAACATATTAAGATTTTTCCCTAGAAGTTGAGAAATGAAGGGAACAATAAGGTGATTATCTCATTTACACTTTAAAAAAAGTAAACTCTTACCTTCCCTCTTAATGTCAATTCAAGACAAAAGAATTAGACAGAAGGGCTTAGAAAACTGTCTGAGACTAGATTTAATTCCTGTTCCTCCCAACTCCAGGCTTGTCTCTCCATACACTGTACCACCTACCTTCCCCCTCATCCCCTCATTCACTCTTAAAACTCTAATAGAGCTGCTGCCAAATCTATATTTTTCAACCTGAAATCACTTCTTAATTGTAGATATAAATCTGACTATATAAATCCATATTAGCCCTTCCAGCTCAATATGTTCAAAACTGAGTTTATAATATTCTCCAGTATTTTAGAGGACCTGCAATTTTATCAAAGAACAGAATTCTTTGGTTGTATTTATTGAGGAATCCAGTGTGTTCTTAATTCAACATTCAAGAGGATTCAAATATATTAATTTTGTAGATTTGGTTATAAACTTTTCTTCTCCTTGTCTTCACTATTACTGTGTATGGTCCTATCACTTACCTTGTTTTCCACATTTTAATCTTAGATTTAGCAATAAAGTGGATGATGATGTAAAGAATAGTTTCAATTGAGCATTGAGGATGGAAACTACAATGATTATGGTAAACAGCCTGACCAAGCTATTTGATTGTAGCACATATTGGACCTTCCACTATGGCTGAGGATAACTGTTTATTCCTGAAAGAAATTTCCTGCTTTCACAGTATTTTCTTTCAATTTACGTACAAATGGAACTTCTATAACATTCTACTTTGCTATATTTGTCTATTGATATCCCTAAAGGCATAAATTGATTTTTTTATATGTTACCTAAAGCTCCACAAAGAGGGAAAACATGCAAACTGAATCTGGAATAATATCTCTGGTGCTTTATTTCTTACTATTTGGATGACTATGCTGCTTACTCTATTGCATAACTAATTCTGTTATAATTTTCTTTACTCATTCCCTGAGAATAAGTTCTTCTATAGAAACTATGGGTTTTCCCCACAGCCTTTCCCTACATTTTTCCAGTGCTTCATAGTCACCTCATGAACTGGGGGTGATGGAGACCATACATTCTGAATTGCAAGGGACTTTAAAAACAAAGTGGCATACAACCAGTCTCCTGGGTGCCTTACCAAACCTGAAAACCATTTGATAATGCAGCCTAGGTCTGATAAAACTCTGGAAAGGGAGGAGAGTTCCTTCATCATCATATGGGGATAATGACTGTATTCTAAAAAGGAAGGTTGTTATGAATGTGAAGAAGGTAGACATAATTTAGGATTGTCCCAACTCATGGATGTATAGGCCCTGAGATACCTTATATAAATAGCGTGATTAAGGATCTGGTGAGACAACAAAGGAAAAAGTGCCAAGAATACTTTTTCTTAATCATTACCTTCTGTCTTAGAATTGATACTAAGGATGAGTTCAAAGGGTGGTAAGGGCTAGGCAGTTAGGGTTAAGTGACTTGCCCAGTTTTATACAACTAAGAAGTGTCTGAGACCCAATTTGAACCTAAAGCCTCCCATCTCTAGGCTTCCTAGCTCCCTATCCACTGAGCTACCTAGCTGCCTGTAGGCATTTTCTTTGTACATTGCAAATGTCTTAAACCAACTCTACCTGACCAATCCACAACCTCAACTTCTATGACTATATGTCCCTATATAACTCCACAGAAGTGACTGAGTCAGAAGTAGGTATATTATTCCCTAGCTCTGGCCCATTCTAACCAGCTATATTAGCTACAAAAATCACTTCAGTAAAAGAACCTAGATTATAGGCATAAGAGTGAAAAGAAAAAATAAATCATTTCGCTAGTGTACTCTTCACTTTGGATTCTTAATCTCCTACAGATTCTACAGATTGCTTTCCCCTGAATTCTCTGATCCATAGCTAGTTCATGAATTCACCTCAGTCTTTTGAATTCAGTCATTTCACATCCTTGGAAACTGATACAGTCTGTCTTTCAGATTACATTAGCTTTCCTCCCAACTCATTACCTGTCTAGTCTTCCTCAGGGGAGGATTAGCCTTCCTCTCTTTCCAGCCACAGTGTTGACACACATGGATTAAAGAGGTAAGATAAAGTTTATTGCATAAATAGTTTGCCTGTCAAGAGAGGAAGGCTCCATTTTCTTCTAAGACCAGAGGAAAAGAGAAAATAAAATGGATGTGCATACAGGGGAACATAAAGAAGAAGAAAGTAGTTTAGGGAATTCAAGGGATTGCCTCAGATCTCAGAAAAATGGGAAAGAAAGGAGAAGGGAAGAATTGAGGACTTTGAAAAAGTCGAAAAGGTTTAGAACTTTCACTATAATCATATGAATCCATGAAAATTAAGTAAAAGGAAGGTTAAGGAAAGTAAAGATATAGTTAAAGTTTAGCAGCATAAATTTAGCCACCATGTTATATGAATAAGTGAAGAATCTGTGATTTAATTAGCAAATTTGTGACTTCTGGTGTAGGAAATTTCTTCAATTATCTAGAGCAGGGGTCGGCAAACTTTTTGGCTATGAGAGCCATAAATGCCACATTTTTTAAAATGTAATTTCATGAGAGCGGTACAGTGCCTCACAGTGTGCGCTCCTGTAACAGCCTGAAAAAAAATTGACTTCATGGCTCCTGCAGAAAGAGCCATATCTGGCCCTCAAAAAAGCTATATATGGCTCTAGAGCCATACTTTGCCGACCCCTGATCTAGAGAGTTGACTGAGGCACACAGCTATTAAGTGTCAAAATCCAGATTAGAAATCTCACAATTTGGGGGTAGCTGGGTAGCTCAGTGGATTGAGAGTCAGGCCTAGAGACAGGAGGTCCGAGGTTCAAATCTGGCCTCAGACACTTCCCAGCTGTGTGACCCTGGGCAAGTCACTTGACCCCCCATTGCCCACCCTTACCACTCTTCCACCTAGAAGACAATACACAGAAGTTAAGGGTTTTAAAAAAAAAGAAATCTCACAATTTTAGGTTCTTCCAGTTCTAAAACCAGCTCACTCTCTCCCATGTTACCTCTTCTATAAATCCATTATGAATTTATAGAGTCAACATTTTGTAATTTTGCATTATGAATTGGTTCACATGGAATAGAATTTAAAAGGCATCTAGTATTGGTGATAAGCATGAAGACAGAAAATATTAACTATTTCTTAGTGTTGAGTGTAGAGTCTTCACCTTTATTCAGTAGGTACTTGACCTACTTCTACACTACCCTCAGTACTGGTGTAATCTAGTTATAATAGTCCAATCACTGTGTCAGATAGGGAGTGACATGTATGAAAGTTGTAAAAGTCAATGGTGGATAAGTTTCAAATAAAATGGAGCAAGTCATTGGTGGCATTCTGGAACTTTTCTCTCCTTTTTTTCACAAGTATTTTAAATGCGTATACCTCTAGTAAATGAAATTAGTTAGGATCTCATGTGGTAGACTGGTGTGGTCTACAATTATGATCTATATTGCTTGGGAGTTAGCACACACATATGAGAGAATACCCGAGCAGTGAAGACCTATCCTACAGATTTGTCTTTGGAGCCACCTGTCACAGATCATACATGTGTAGAAGTGGAATAGACATGAGGAAACTTTTCATCTAACCTCTGATTTAACCAATAAGCACACTGAGTTGCAGAGAAATTAAGTAAATTGTTGAAGCTTATACATATACTAAGTAGAATAAAATTTCAAACTAAGGTCCTCTAATTACAAATCCAAGGTTCTCTCCAATATATCATTATGTTTAATGATTTATGATTCTATTACAAACTGAGGATCTCATTCGCATTTTAGAAGATACTGTGTCTGCTATGATAGTTTATAGAGTGCCTTTCAGATGCCTGACTATGCCTCAGATGGGCATGGAATCAAATGTACCCAGAAGATTAGAATTTTTCTTAATAGAAAAGTTCCTTGGGTTTTAGGTTTTACAAACAATCTGGCAGTAAGTCCCCTTTCCAAACTAATCTTGTGCTTTGATTCTTTATATAGGGATGGATTCCCTGCCATGCATTAATCATGATCCATGTCTTCCTAATATGGTACCTTTTACTATTGTTTTAATGTGTCAGGAACGAAGGACCTTTTCAATATTTCACACTTTATTTGTTATACTTAACATAGTCCCATCTTTATGGAACTATCTATGATTCCATCATAATGAAGTAATTTCTCAATTATTTTTAGGTCGTATGCCACTGATAGGTATTTTCCTTATTCTAATTTGCATTGTATCTGTACATGAGCCCTTCTTATCTACTACTCTATTTTAAAATCCTCAAGGACAGAGGCTATATTCTCTTTCACAATACTTATCAAGTATACAATAAATAAAATTAGAGTATCTATGAGTTAGAGTTAGAAGAGTCTAGGAAATCATTCAGATTAATCTTTTCTTTTGCCAAAAAGGAAAATGAGAACTGGCCAGGTAAAGTGATTTTCCCAAGGTTACACTGATAGTAAATAAACAGAGTTTGAAATATACTCTGACCTCAAATCCATAGCTTTTTACACTTGTTCAATTTGCTACAGTTGAAAGACAAGGCTAAGGAAGGCATAGTGATATCAGTACTAAGGTTGAAGTTAGAAAGATTTGACTTGAAACCTACCATACATTTCTACTAATTGTATTACACTGGTAAAGTCACATAGTTTGTATGAGCCTCAGTTTCTTCATTTATAAAACAATAACAAAAATAGCACCTAACTCACATGAATTGTGAGAATAAAATTAAATAATTTGTATTAAAATTTAACACACAAAACAAATTCAAAAGAATAAAAAAACAGAAGTTTTTCAAACCTTATATTGATACATATATGCTATTTCTTTTTTACTTTGAGGATAATTTTCCTAGACAAAACATGAACATCCCCATTGGCACCATATTTTGAATTTGATCCCACCTCATGAATGGGGTATAAATGATTATCCTTCTGACAGATTTTTTCCCACTAACTGACACCACTTTGAGAATAATTGATTGAATCTTGGCATTTGGGGATAATAAATCAAAGCATTCTTTGTGTGCATGTATATCAAACCCTTGGATTTGAACTTTAAAAAAGATGCAAAGAGGATAGAGAACAAAACATAGAGAGAAGCTAAAGAGGAAGAGAAAGAAAGCAAGGGAGAAATGGAGTTAGGGAAAAGCAAAAATAAGGGAAGAAGAGAGAAGGACAGAAAGAGAGGAAAGAGAAGGGAAAGGGAAAGAGAGAGAGTTTATACAGGATGACTTAAGGGAGGGACTTGACTTTTTTGAGACATCTAAAAATCAAAGATAATATTATAGAGACAGTGACTTTAGAACAAAAGGGAAAGGGGAAGGGAAAGGGAGAGGACAGAAGATGAGAAAAGGGAATAGGTATTTATATAATATTTTATAAGGTACTATGCTAAGTGATTTACAAATATTGTGTCATATGACTGACCTCAGATCCATTGCTCTTTATATCTATTTATCTTACTAGGGATGAATGATGAGGCCACCTGTGACATAAAAGTTTGAGTGCTATCCTTGGAATTAAGAAGACATGACTTGAAATCCTACTATACATTCATATTATTTCTGTCATCTTGATTAAGTCACATAGTTTCTCTGAAGCTGAGTTCCCACATTTTAAAAATGGGCTTAATAATAACATAACTCAGAGAGTTGTGAGAATAAAAAGATATAGTACATATAAAGGGTTAGCAAACCTTAAATAATTTATATATAAATATATGAAGCGAAGCAAATGCTGTTATTATGGCCATTTTACAATGGAGGAAACTAAGGGGAAAAGAGGTTGAGTGACTTGTCTAAGGTTACCCAGCTTTCCAATTATACTAGCTATGTGTCTGGCTAAATTTGAACTCAAATCTTTATGACTACAGGTCAGTACTCTATCCACCATAACACATAACTGCCTCAGGCTCTGTGACTTTAAATAATAAGATGCCAGCATAAAAATGAACTTTGGAACTTAAAATATAGTAAAAGCTGAGGATAGAAGTAGAGGGCCTAAAGCCTCTAGATCCAAATTTCTAGAGATAATGTTCCTAGACAGCATTAAGTTCCAGTCCTGGAGACAATTGGGGTAGAAGAGAAACAAGGGATAAAAAGATGATATAGACACAGTACTGAATTTTCCCTTCCTTACTTATGTGAATTAGACAAAAGTTGACTCTCAAGAACTCCTTTCCCTCCTTTGCTGAAGCCAGAACCTTGGAGAATAGTACTATAAGTCTTGAAGACTTTACAGGTCTCTGGAGGGTGATCAGGTTCTCCAGAGATGGACAATCATCTTGACTGATTATAGGCTTGGATATGAGTCCTCATGTTTTGCATTTTCTATTAGGTTGGTTTTTTTTTAACATGTTTCAGTATATATTATATTTAGCTGAATGCTTACCAAGATGTTGAATGTCCTTTTATGTTTTCCTTATGCACCTAGATACTTCTGAATATTAAACTTCTAATATTCACTGGGGAAACTCTCTTGGGGAACAAATTTTTTGTTTGGATTTCTTATGTATAAAAATAAATTGGAGTTCTGTTCTATTGTTTATGCTAGTGTTTGTTCACTCATTTAATTACAAAATATATGCTATTTTTACTTTAATTGAGTAATCAAGGTTCTCTGAGAATACCAAAGTTAATAGGCTTTTCTAAATTTATCTAAGACTTCAAAGCGAGAACCATTATTCATCTATGTGAATTTATATTTTTTATATGATTTATATATATATATATATTACATATAACATATTATATTATATATTTATGTGTAAATATATATTTATATATTATTCCATTCTAATCTATCAATATTATGTCTTTTGAGGGAAATAATGTGGTTTGTTTTATATGTATTTGAACAATATGTCATCTATTCATTCACTAGTGGTTCCTATGGTGTACAAATAAGCTTGATCTCAATAAGAAGAGAAATGCTATGATGTCGTGTGTGGAAAGGGTGAGATATTTATTAGTTGAAAGGGATTGGAGGGAGGTGGGGAGCAATGGGAGTAAAGATCCCAAATTCAGTGTGAAAGATTCAATAATTCTTCATACCAGTATAATGGAGGGACTCACCAATGGAAATCCAATCTTCAGAGAATTCACAGGGGATTCATCTTGCTTCCAAATCTTATAGGAGGGAGTTTGGTGAATATACTTTCAAAGATAAGTATTATCAGCAGTTTTGTTTGGATTAGCTGATAACCTTAAATCTCATCTCCAGGCTAATATTGTTATTCAACTTTTTTCTAAACTCCCTTATTCTCCTCTGTTCTCTGATTGGAGAGCTAGAGAAAGTCTTTCTTTGTAGAGGACTGGTATCTGTTTTCATCAGCATCTTGCCACCCTGGTAGGTATGCTATCTACTTTCCATTCTCCTCCCTGCTTTTAAGTCAGCTTCCTATTGTGTGTTGTCTTCTCCTCTTATATTTTGCACTCTTAGAGGAAAATAATTGTTTTTCTTTTTCTTATTTGTATCCCAATTCTTAACATAGTGCCTGACACATAATAGGCATTTAATCAAAGTCCATTGTTTAGTCCTTCAGTTCTGTCCAACTCTTTGTGACTACATGGACCATAGCTATCCATGTTGTTTTTTTTCTTGGCAAGGGTACAGAGGTGGTTTGTCATTTCCTTTTCTAGTGTCAGATAATCAGAAGTTAAAAGACCTGACAGGATCGCACATCTTAGAAGTGTCTGAAGCCATATTTATTTCATATTTGGGGGGGGTATTTTACCAATTACATGTAATAATAACAATTTTCCACATAAGTTTTCTGAAGTTATATAATCTAAATTGTCTCTCTCCCTTTTCCCCCTTCCCCTTCCTGGATATGGAAAGCAATTTTATCTGAGTTACATATGTATTATCATGCAAAACATTTTCATATTGTTCATTTTTTTAAGAGAATACTAATATAAAACTGAAACCCCAAAATAAAAACTCAAATAAACTAAAGTGAAAAATGGTATGCTTTGAACTGCATTCTGATTTCAACAGTTATTTCTCTGGGGGTGGTTAGCATTCCTCATAATAAGTCCTGAGGCCATTTTGAACTCAGGTCTTCCTGAGTCTGCATTGGCACTCTATCCATTGAGCAATCTAGCTGCTTCCTAATAAATATCTATTGAATAGAATTTTAAATTAACTTGAAATGTGTGAAAACATGTATTGAAGAGTCTTGTCCTTGATAGAGCATTCATGAGTATTCTGTGATTGTTTCTTGTCTACTTACTGTGAGGTAAAGAAAGCTTTTTAGTTGGCTACTGAAGCAGAATTGTTACTCAATAATAAATATGTATAATATGTCTACAAAAGATTTCAACAGAAAAATGACCTTTGTATCTGTCCTGTAAGCTATGAGATATAAGCACAACATTCTAATCTCTGGAGGGCAGTGTGGGGAGAACCTTCACCTACTTTGGCCAATCCATGATGCTATGACCATATAAGGAAGCCAATATCTGAAATGGGACTTCCTCCCATTTTCTTTTTGTCACACATTTTGTGAGATCAGATAAAGTTCTGAAAAAGTGCTAGATAGTCAACATTTGAGCACAGAAAAGAAAATTTCATAACTTCATAGAGAGAGATCTTATCTCAAGTTCACTCAGCCTTATTTAGAAATAAAAGAAAATGTTGGGGTGTGAGCTTTTTCCCATATCCCTATAGGTAAGAGGAGGGTTCCTTCTGTTCTTCAAAGTACAGAATCTTATTCTTTTCTTCTGGCTTCTCCTTCCTCTTCCTCCAAAAACTTCTCTTATCCATTCAGAAATCACATCTTCCTTTATGTACAAAGCATTTCAGATTATCCTTCAGACAACCATGAAACCAACTTGGTAGGAGGACACAGCAGTAAACCTCAGTGAAGAAGAGGAGTATATGCTAGATCTCTGATGGCAAACCTATGACACGTGTGTCAGCACTGGCATGCATAGCCATTTTTGATGACACATGGCTGCATGTGACTGCATAAGACCGCATACAGAGAAGTATGGGGCCGCATGCTGAGGATGAAACATTATGTTGCAGTTTGTTTGTTTTTTTCTTGAAGTAATATACCACCCGAGTTATGCTTGATTTTTTGGTGAATTTTGACATGTCAAGCTCAAAAGGTTGCTCTTCACTGTGCTAGATTGTACTCACAGGAATAAGAAATTGCTCAGAGATCTGCCAGTCAGGACTGAGATCTATTGTTTTGGGAATCTTAACCCAAAATCTTAACCCTTATGGTCCCATAATGTTAATACCCTCTAAAGTAAAGAATATTCCTAGCTTGCATTCATTTAGCTCTTTAAGATTTATAAGTCACTTTCCATTCTAAAACTCTTCTAGTACAAATGCAATCCCCTATGTAAATGAAGAAATGAAGATTCCATTCAAGAAATTTGTCTAGTGTCACATAGCTAGTATCTGGTAGAGTCAAAATTTGAATCCAAATTTTCTGACTTCTTTCCACTACTGAAGACTGAATTACATTCTTAGAGTAGATAATTACATCAATTAATACAATATATTATATATGTTTTAAAATTAAATACAAACCATTAATTTCTTATTTTACATGATATCCTGTTAGAAAAGAGAGATGAACATGTAAAAATTTCTTTTTATTCATTCATAATCTCTTTGTTTTGAAACAAATATCTGCACAAAATCCCAGATATATGATGACTAATGTAAGAGGAAAGACAAGTACATGTCAGAGTTTATGAATTTTAAAATAGTGCCCAAAAGAAAAGCTTTCATAAAAAATTCAAATCTTTATTTTTATTCTTTAGTCTAAATAAGCAAAATAGCCCCCACCTGCAAATATATTTTTCTTTTTGGAATCAGAAAAATGAATTATTTTAGGGAAAATGTATTGTCATGAAACATGTATATATTCATATATACATATTTGTCCTTTTAAAAATCTCTGACACTACCTGGAATAATTTTCATTGTGAAATTAATTACAAAGGCCAGAAAATAGGATTTTGTAAAAGGAATGCTCACATTCCACATGACACTGCTCTGTCAGTTGAGGAAGACAGCTATAATTTTATTGTTGCAGAAACCCTTGCAATGGCCTGCTTTTTTTCTCTTCATTTAAGAAAATGGTGATGACTTTTTTCATGTTCTATGCAATTTGTGATTTCCTCCCCTTTCTATCATAAATTACATGGAGAATTTAAAATACACAAGCAAAGACACAGACTACATACACTTTTCCTGTACCACTTTCCATGTTTTTACATATTCTCTTGTGTTTTACTACTTTCCTTCATGGATATTTTAAAATTATGTTTTTCATTGCACCATAAGCATTTGTGTCTGACATTTGAAAGATGCTAATTGTCATAGGCATATGCATCTATTATAGGAATAAGCTGAAGCCAGTTCAAACCAGCTGAGAGCTGATAGTTAAATTTTCTTTGGGGATGTTTACATCTCAAAAATGGATATTTACTGCAAGAAAGGGTCATGATTAATTGTTTTGTTGCCATTGATCATGTTTATTTGTTTTAATGATAGAAAAATATTAATACAAATGTCATATGTGCATTTTTCTCAGGACCAGTTGTTAAACATTTACCAGTAGCCCTCTGGTCTATTGACATCAAAATTTATCAAGATATGAGATCAGAAAATATATTAACTCTTTTACTGAATTATATTTCCTTTTCCTTTATAAGATAAAATGATACAAATATTTGTCATTTCAATTTTTTCCAGCTTTTCAAATTTCATGTTTCAGAGGTTTAACTTACAATTTGATTTAATTTGTTTTTCTATAATTATTAATGACTTGGAATACTTTTATATGACTATAAATATCTTGGATTTTTTTTCTTTAAACATTCCTATTCATATACTTAGGTCATTTATTGGAATGGGAAATGGCTCTTATTCTTTTTTATTTCAAATATTTCTTAAATATCTTAGAAATAAGAATTTTATCAAAGAAAATAGTAACAGTAGTTATAAATAGTTCCCAATCAATTCTCATCTAATTTTAGCTGTTAAATTTTATGCCCAAAGAAACTTTTTAATTGTTGTAATCAAAATTGCAAAATGTATAGCCTGACCTACTCTCTCATTTGATCAATTCTTCCTTTTCTTATAAATCTTAAAGTTATTATCCTGTTTCTGCCTCTAACTTGTTTGTGATTAAACCTTTATGTAGGTCTGTGCTTGTGTCAGCTTATGCCAACTTCAAAGAGAGAATTATTAAATTTTCAGTATGTTTACACTTTAGAAATCAGAAAGCATTACTAATCAAGACTTGTTTTGTTGTTTTACTGATTATCTAGAATTAAGGAATTGATGGAGAAAATGTTATTAATGCAGATTAAACTTAAACATTAGCCATACATTTTTTCAGAATTGGTTGTTAAACATTTATCAATATAACTGACTTTTTCATCTCAGTCAAAAGACATTTGGATCTGATCTTGCTATATGGTATGAGTTCTTTATCTAAATCTAATTTTTCTAGACTCTATTATCGTTTTCACAGCAGTTTTTATCAAATACAGTGTTCTTAGGAGATCTTTTTTTTAGGATTCTCTGATTTTAGGAAACATTAGAATATAATATTTATTTGTTTCTATGTGTTGTATATTTTATCCATTCCACTGATAAACAAAAGAAATAGTTTTAATGCTTACTGCTTTCTGTTGTTTTCTAGTACTAGCAGGACTCTTTCACCTAGGTTTTTTCCCCCTTTTTTCCTTTGGAATTCTTGACTTTCCTCCCCTTCCCTTTCAGTGCCCAAAAGCCTTTGTCTATATTTTATGCTGAACTGGACTCAAAATTTATTCATTTCACCCTTAAATTTCCTTTTTACTCCTCAGTCTAGTGCTCTTTCTGGATATTTATTAGAGTAGTTTGGGAGATTTGGGTTTTATTTCTTCCTCTAACTCTACCGTCTTTTTTAGCCTCCTCCTATTTGTTTTAATGACCAATATTGTCACTTGTGGACAGAGGAAGAAACACATTTACCTCTTCTCAGTAGAATGGAAGATTATGTATACACAATGTTCCATATACTACCAGGCATCTTTGTTGTATCAGCTCAAGAAAACTTGAATACAAGTTTTCTTGACTTATATGTCATCAATATAACTGATAATACTTCAAGGACTCACGATTTCATCAGTGTGATTACTTTCTCTGCCAAAGCTAGGTGACAATTCTCTATAACTTAGTAGATGGATGATGAGGAGGAGGATGATGATGATGATGACAATGGCAATGGCTAAAGTTATGTAGTGCTTTGAGATATGCAAAGAGATTTGTGTATATTATCTCATTTGATCCAAAAATGCCTGTGAAGTTATTAGTTTTTATGCAAAAAATAAGTTACAGCGTGATACAGCCTATAGGCAAACATCTCTGAACTATACTAAAATGTTTCTCAGAATACGGACATACAGTCTATTTGCAACTTTTACATGTGGTAGAACTGTTAAAAGTTGTTTGAATGGCTTTTAGGAACTCAAGATCATCTCCATATCATGAAGAAGCATTGGAATAAAGATGTGTAACCAATATGAGGTTTATGAATATACTTCCTATTAGTTCATTTTAGGTACTGCTGAAATTTGAACTCCTACCTTGCCTATAAAAATTTACTGAGAATAATCAATGCCCTCATTAAAGAAAAATATTTTATTTTACTTTATTTAGTTTAAATATAATCTATAAATATTTGAAGATGAAGTAATAATGATAGAATTAGCTGAAATTTGAAACTTAGCAAAAAAACAAAAAACAAAAAAAAATCCGTTTTTTCTATCTCAAAATATGATGCCCTCAAAACTGAAGAAACTATGAAAGAAAGAAACTAAGAAAGATTGTTTGGGGTGAAATATGTTTTCTTTGTCTTGATAAGATGATGAACATTGAATATTCTATATGTCACCAGATGAAATGGCCATGTTGGCTTTCATTAGTATTTTCTTCATGACTAGGAAAAGTTCTTTTTTTGAGATACTGAAAATTGTCTTTGGTATAAAAAGGCATCTAAAGCCTTTTTTGAAAGATTTTTAAAGTGTTTGACTTTTTTTTAGTTCCTTTAATATAACACTTTTAAAAAAAGGATAGATAGATTGATAGATAGATAGATAGATAGATAGATAGATAGATAGATAGATAGATAGATAGACCTTAANAGATAGATAGATAGATAGATAGATAGATAGATAGATAGATAGATAGACCTTAACAGTGAAGTTATATTAATGGCATTTTTTTGAAGTTCATAGAAGGGAGGAAAGTTAAATTAATCAGAAACTAAGGCTAAGGCTAAAATTAAATTTATTTCAACATATATATGAGATGTGAGTTCACTCATATACACATAGCTGTGTAGGTTGTATAAACCCAGAAAACAAAGAAAAGCCCTGCACAGCATGAGCAATGTACTGGCACATATGGGAACAGCTTAATTATCTGGTCAAAAATATTGCTGTGCTAGTTGTAATCTCAGCATGTTCTCTGTAGAGTAGAGATGTGGCATCAGCAATATAGTCAGAGTGGCAGCCCAGGGTGACTTTTTGAGTTGTCTGTAAATTACAGGTTCAACATGTCCTTTGTTTGGAACTTGCCTACTGCAGATGGTGTGCTGAATTAGAACACTGATAGTTGCTGTATCTCTCTAAAAAGCAGAAAAAAGAGTTTTGTTAGTTTGTCACAAAGTCACTGTGGTATTTTAAAATTCACACATATAAAAATGAGTGAATAAAAACCTTGATAAAGTGTGAACTGGATTCTGTAAAAGATTAAGAATCAATTCTGAACTCAACTCAAAGGACTGGGGAACAGTATTCTCTGTCTCTCTTTCTCTCTGTCTCTGTCTCTCCCCCCCCTTTTCCCCCCCATGGGCCTATTCTTAGGATAAGATCAGGTTCTGTCCTGGAGGTGCCCTTTCTCTACTGAATGGAGTCATACTTTTTCCTTCATCATCTTCACCTGATTACTCTGAAACTCAGGAGCCTTTTGGATAATTTACTTAAAGAAGAATAAATTTTAGCTGATATCCATAGCCTTTCCAAAATGGTAGAGGCAGGAGGAAGACACTCAATGTGCAATATAAATCAGGGGTATAATATGTATTTATTTCCTACACACAAAAATGTAAATGCATAATTCTTTTTTTTTAACCCTTGTACTTCGGTGTATTGTCTCATAGGTGGAAGATTGGTAAGGGTGGGCAATGGGGGTCAAGTGACTTGCCCAGGGTCACACAGCTGGGAAGTGGCTGAGGCCGGGTTTGAACCTAGGACCTCCTGTCTCTAGGCCTGACTCTCACTCCACTGAGCTACCCAGCTGCCCCTAATGCATAATTCTTAAATGCCTGAACTGACAGAATGACATCCAACATATTTAAATAACAAATTTTGTCAACTGTTAATGTCTCAATGGAGATTGATAGGTTAAATTTACTAGAATATAAAATAGTTTTCAAGACACGAATGAGCATTTCTCATGTCTACTATCTAGGCAGACTAAAGCTTGAGCTCCTGTTCCTCTCAGTTATCATCTGCCCCAATGCAGAAACTTCCCCTGCCACCTATCATCTACATGGCTTATAAAATTCATAAGGTCACCTCGAAGCTTGAGCATGTCTGTTCTGAGATTGATATTCATTCACATAAAGTGTGAGAGTCACCCAATGCTGTTACTAACAAACATTGTTGGAAGCAGCCAAGATCTTCATCAACCTGAGAGCTACCAAATGCCAAGCTAGCATCCATGATAGGGTGAATTTAGGGAGGCCAGCTTTGTAAGCCCCAGTTATACCATTAGTCCAGTTTTTTTCTGAACTAAATATTCCCATGAATTCCCATTAATAATGGGATTAATAATGAATCAAGAATAATTTAATAAACACTTATGTGTTAGGCACTGTGGTTCATGCCGAAGGCACAAAGACAAAAATAAATAGTATCCATATTAAGGAGCTTATAGTCCAGTAAATATAAAATGCATACCAGATTGCAAATGGAGTTAACTAGCAGTTGGGGCAAAAGAATAAGGAAAGGATTTGTGTAGGAGATAATTCTTGAGCCAAATCTTAAAGATAGTAAGGGAATCTACAAAGTAACATTGAAGAGAGGTGATTTGAAGAATTGGCAATGGTCAATGCAAAGATATAGAGAAAGAATGACAAGTGAAATAAACAGAAAAATGCCAATGTTGGTAAGTCTTGGAATTCAGGAAAGGGAGAAAAAGGTAATGAAGCTAGAAATATTTACTATATTCAGGCAATAATGGTCTTTAAAAGCCAATACGAGGGCAGCTGGGTAGCTCAGTGGATTGAGAGCCTGGCCTAGAGACGGGAGGTCCTAGGTTCAAATCTGGCTTCAGACACTTCCCAGCTGTGTGACCCTGGGCAAGTCACTTGACCCTCATTGCCTACCCTTACCACTCTTCCACCAAGGAACTAATACACAGAAGTTAAGGGTTTAAAAAATATTTTTTAAAAAAAGCCAATACGGAAAGCTCATGTTTTATCTTAAAGGCAATGGGGAGACTGTAGTTTTTGAAATTTGTTTTTTAAATTAATTTAATTAATTAATTTAGAATATTTTCCATGGTTACTTGATATGTATTTTTTCCCTGCACTCCTCCCTCCCCCTTTCCATAGCCAATGAGCAATTTACCTGGGTTTTACATGTATCGTTGATCAAGACCCATTTCCATATTATTAATATTTGCAATAAAATGATCATTTAGGGTCTACATCCCCAATAACATCCCCATCAAACCATGTGACCAAGGAAATGTTTTTCTTCTATGTTTCTACTCCCATAATTCTTTCTCTGAGTGTGAATGGCATTCTTTCTCATAAGTCCCTCAGAATTGTCCTGTATCATTGCATTGCTGCTAGTAGAAAAGTCCATTATATTCGATTTTGTCACAGTGTATCCATCTCTGTTTTACAATGTTTTCCTGGTTCTTCTCCTTTTGCTCTGCATCAATTCCTGGAGGTCATCCCAGTTCACATGGAATTCCTCCGATTCATTATTCCTTTTAGCACAATAGTATTTTATCACCTAGAGATACCACAATTTGTTCAGTCATTTCCCAATCCATGGTAACCCCCTCATTTTCCTATTTTTTGCCACCACAAAGGGATACAAGTATTTTTTCCTTATTATCTCTTTGGGGTACAAACCCAGCAGTGATATGGCTGGATCAAAGGGCAAGCAGTCATTTAAAGCCCTTTGGGCATAGTTACAAATTTCCTTCCAGAATGGTTATATCAATTCACAACTTCACCAGCAGTGCATTAGTGTCCCAATTTTACCACATCCCCTCCAACATTTATTACTTTCTTTTGCTGTTATATTAGCCAGTCTGCTAGGTATGAGATGGTACCTCAGAGTTGTTTTGATTTGCATTTCTCTTATATATGAGAGATTTAGAACACTCTTTCATGTGCTTATTGATAGTTTTGATTTCTTTATCTGGACATTGCCTATTCATGTCCCTTGCCCAATTTTCAATTGGAGAATGGCTTGTTTTTTTGTACAATTGTTTTAGTTCCTTATATATTTGAGAAACTAGACCTTTATCAGAGGCTTTTTGTTATAAGGATTTTTTCCCAATTTGTTGCTTCCCTTCTAATTTTGGATGAATTGGTTTTGTCTGTACAAACCCTTTTTAATTTAATGTAATCAAAATTATTCATTTTATATTTTGTGATATGCTCTATTTCAAACTTGGTCTTAAATTCTTTTCTTTCCCACAAATCTGACAGGTATACTTTTCTATGTTCAACTAATAAATTAACTTATAGTTCCCTTCTTTATATTTAAGACATTTACCAATTCTGAATTTATCTTCATATAGGGTGTGAGATGTTGATCTAGACCTAATCTCTCCCATACTGTTTTCAAATTTTCCCAGCAGTTTTGTCAAATAGTGAATTCTTGTCCCAAAAGCTGAGATCTTTGGGTTTATCATATACTATCTTGCTGAGGACATTTACTCCAAATCTATTCCATTGATCCTCCTTCTATCTCTTAGCCAGTACCATATTGTTTTGATGACCACTGCTTTATAGTACAATTTAAGATCTGGTAGTGCTATGTCCCCATCCTTCACCTTTTTTTTTCATTATTTCCCTTGATATTCTTGATCTTTTCTTCCAAATAAACTTCATTATAATTTTTTCTAATTCAACAAAAAAGTTTCTCGGTAGTTTGATAGGTATGGCACTGAATAAGTAAATTAATTTGGGTACAATTGTCACTTTTATTATGTTAGGTCATCCTACCCATTAGTAATTAATGTTTTTTCCAATTGTTTATATCTAGTTTTAATTGTGCAGAAAGTGTTTTGTAGTTGTATTTGTCTTGGCAAATAGATTCCTAATATTTTATATTTTCTAGGAGAGTGATGGGCAAATTTTTAAAGAGGTGTCCAAAGGAAAAGAAGTGCTCATCTGTCAGCCTGTTTCTAAGGCAACTCTTTTGAAGTTTCATTATATTGTATCCTACTCATTGTATTTGTCAGATTAGGAATAATGTCCTGCAGCAGGATAAAACATTTCAGGGGCCCCGCATCTGGCCCATGGGCAGTAGTTTGCCCATCACCAAAGGGTGATTTTAAATGGAATTTCTTTTTCTAAATCTTGTTGATGAGTAGTTATTGGAATTTGTAGTGACATCTTCCTGTGCTTGAAGAGAATTAAATTGAGAGCTATGTAGAGAATAGTTTTAAATAGAGAACCTTGAATCAGGGAGTCAAATTAGGAAACCATTAATATAGCTCAGACAAGAAATGGTGAAGCCCTGAACTAAGGCACTGTTTGTGTGAGTGAGAAGAAGTAGATAAATGTGGTAGATGAGCACGGTGATTTGTTATATCCAAGTATGAGACTACATAGATAGATACAATAATTTTACTTATATATTTATGATCCTTTTAAATTCTAAGATTCTTTGATTCCATATATGTGGAATATGTGTGCATGTGTATGCATACACAATTTAAGAATAAAAGAGCTGGAAGATACTGCAAAATAGCACTTAGTCTTTCCCTTGTTCTTGGGTTTTAGGCATGTAAAAATTTTGTCACAGTATTAAAAGCTTTTTTGAGGTTTTTTTTTTAACCCTTAATTTTTGGTGTATTGTCTTATAGGTGGAAGAGTGGTAAGGGTGGGCAATGGGGGTCAAGTGACTTGCCCAGGGTCACACAGCTGGGAAGTGGCTGAGGCCGGGTTTGAACCTAGGACCTCCTATCTCTAGGCCTGACTCTCACTCCACTGAGCTACCCAGCTGCCCCCAGTATTAAAAGCTTTTTGGCTAAGAGGAATATTTATAGATACTCTGCCAGTCTTTCTTATCCTATAGATAAAAAAATATGAGACCTAGCAATAGTAAACAACTTACCCAAGAAATGAGTAGAAGAATTGGGCATTGAATCGAGTCTTCTAATGCCAAAACCATTGTCATTTCTTCTTTACCTCTTATTATTTTTAAATTATATGTAATATCTGTATTCACAAGTATACATAATAAAGTATAAAATTATCATAATTAGGGTTAGGAACTTAGAGAAGATATATTTTAACCACTCCTTATGTAGGGTACAAAATTCTAATTGCACAGGACCATCTAGCCTTGGTTTAAAGATCTCCAGTTGATGAAAAGGTAGCCTGTTTATTTATTTAGAAATATTTCCTTATACTGAATTAAAATCTTCCTACTTTCAAACATCATTTTGCCCTCTAGAGGAATATAAAATAAGTCTGTCTACTTTTTCTACATGATAGCTCTTCAAGTATTAGAAATACTATAAATTTTTTGCAGGTTTATTTTTTATCATCTTTATTCTTTTCCAAATTGCATGTTGATATAATTTCTAGTATTTGTTTCTTGACATTTGCAATCCATGTTTTCTCCCTCCCTCCTATGCTACCCATATTCCCAAGAAGGAAGGTAATAAGTTACAGATTGTACATATTTTTTCATATAAATTTACATGTTCATCATATTGTGAAACAAGACACATATTGCTTACCCTAGAGAAAAATTCATGGAGGAAATAAAATGAAGAATGGTATGCTTCAATCTGCATTCATACTTCATCTATTCCCTTTATAGCAGTAGATACCCTTTTTTTATCATGAATTCTTTGGAGTTATCCTGGATCCTAGCTTTGTTGATATTGATTAAATCATTCACAATTCATCATACACTATTGTTGTTACTGTGTACAGTGTTCTGGTTCTGTTTACTTCACATTACATCACTTTATATGTCTAAGTTTTTTGTGTTTATCTTGCTCATCAATTCTTTTTTTAATTTAAAGATATATTATTTTCCCCATTACATGTAATAATAATCTTCAATATATGTTTTCCACAGTTATAAAATTAAAACTATCTCCCTCTTTCCCATCCTTCCCCTGCTTGGATATAGTAAGCAATTTGATCTGGGACAAATGCATATTGTCATGCAAACATACTTCCATATTGTTCATTCTTGTAAGACCATAGTCATATAAAACCACTCCAAAATAAAATTGTAAATAAATCGATGTAAAAGTTAGAATGCTTTGATCCATATCCAACTCCAAAAGTTCTTTCTCTGGAGGTGGATGGGGCTCTCCATCATAAGTCCTTCACAATTGTCTCAGATCATTGCATTATTGAGAGTATTTCACAGTTGATCATCGTATAATCTTATAATATTGCTTTTACTGTGTACCATTTCAGCTTCTTTCAGTCTTCCTTGGGTCATGTAGATTTTTCCAGCTTTTTCTGAAATTATCTTGCTTATCATTTCATTTTAGTCCAATAGTATTTCATCACCAACATATACTGCAAATTTTTTTCAGCCATTCCCTAATTGATGGGCATCCCCTCCATTTCCAATATTTTGCTACCACAAAAAGAACTACTATAAATATTTTTTACATGTAGGTCCTGTCCCATTTTTTATTATCTCTTTGGGATACAAAACCTAGTATTAGTAAAACAGGTTCAAAAGATATACTCAATTTTATATCCCATTGGGCATAGCTCCAATTTCCCCTGCAGAATGGCTGGATCAGTTCATAACTCTACCAAAAATGCATTAATGTTCCCATTTTCCCATATCCTCTCCAACATTTATCACTTTCTTTTACTGTTATATTGGTCACTCCGATAGGTGTGAGGTGGTCTCTTGGCATTGTTTTAATTTGCATTTCTCTAATCAAGAATGATTTAGAACATTTCTATATGATTATCAATAACTTTGATTTCTTCATCTGAAAATTGTCGCTCATATCCTTTGATCACTTGTGAATTGGGGAATGGCATGTATTCTTAAAATTTTGGCTTAGTTCTCTATAGATTTGAGAAATTAAATCCTTAACAGATAAACTTATTACAGTTTTTTCTCAGTTTGTTTCCCTTCTAATCTTGGTTATTTTAGTTTTGTTTGTACAAAAGATTTTTGACTTAATATAATCAAAATTATTTATCTTTCATCTTATAATAATCTCTTTCTCTTTTTTGGTAATAAATTATTCTCTTCTCCATAGATCTGCCAGGCAAACTATTTTATGTTCCCCTAATTTACTTATGATATCACTCTTTATATCTAAATTATATACCCCTTTTTACTTTATCTTGCTATAAGGTGTGATATATTGGTCTATATCTATTTTCTGTCATTTTGCTTTCCAATTTGCCCAGCAATTTTTGTTAAATAATGAGTTCTTATTTCAAAAGCTGGGATATTTAGGTTTAATAAACACTAGGTTGCCAAGGTCATTTACTCCTGTATTTTGTGTACCTAATCAAGTCCACTGATCTCTCATTCTACTATAAATTTCTTATTAAATATTCTCTACTGTAACTTAAATAATTCTAAATTTATCTAATTATTATATGATATGGTTTTAAGTCCCCAAATGAAAACTGCCAAGAACATCATTGCCAAAATCTAGAACTTCCAGGTTAATTAAAAATGCATATTTTGCAAGCAAACCAAAAGAAAAAGTTCAGAGACCAAAGTCAGACTTGATTATTTACATGCCAAAGAAGAAGACAACTTGGAGCATGAAATATCAAAGGGCACAACCAAGAATAAATTTCTGGCAAATTTTACTATAATTGAGAGGTGAAAAAACATATGGCATGATTTTAAGTCCTAATGACCTTCATCTGAATAATCTCCAGTTTCTTAAGGCTATGATAAAATGTGGTTTCGAAGATTAAACTCGGAACATTTGAGCAAGCACATATTAAATGCCAACCATATCCTAGACAGGAGAGACATTTTACAAAAAATGTCTCTTCTCTCAAATATACCTACAAAAATATACCTATATACCAAAATAGGTAAATAAAAAAAATAGATACAAAATAATTTTAAGAGAGGATAGAAAACTAATGCTTGTGGAAAGGGTGAATCAGCAAATTTAACATGTTATTTCAGGTGTGATCTGGCCAGATTATCAATTAGTAAGAAAATCACATTCTTTTGTTTTGAGTTTTTTGTTTTAAACTCTTACCTTCCATCTTAGAATCAATACTTTGTATGGATTAGAAAGCAGAGGAATGATAATGGCTAGGCAATGGGGGTTAAGTTACTTGCCCAGGGTTACATCTTTACGAAGTCTTTGAGGCCCAATTTGAACCCAGAACCTCCCATCTCTAGACCAAGCTCCCAATCCAATGAGCCACTAAACTGTAAGAAGAGGGGTGAATGAGGATTGGGGTGTAGAAGGGAACCCTCTAGTAAAATGTGTGTTATGGTGTAATTTGAGGAAAGGTGTTTGGGATAAGGGAATTGAAAGAAGGATGTTGGAGATTTGGTATGTGGATAAACTAGGCTACAGGTAGGCTGGGATTAAAGGAGATTCAGGGTATAAAAGGACTGAAGTCAGGAGTATAACACAGAAGGGAAACAGAGATCTTCTTGGGAGAAAGAAGTTAAACTAAACAGGCCAACATGGCAGGCTTACAGACTGGGACTTAGACTCAAACACAAGCTGAGGGTAATAGACTAGACTGAAATTAACAAACAGGCTTTAGTTAATTTCACAGGAAGGGACCTATTTTGAAGTAACACCTTCCTTCAAGATGGATGCCCAGCTACCCTCTGAGCCCAAAGTATGTTGTCTCTTTCCCTCTTGATAACTAACAGACAAATTACACTAAATAGAACTATTGAAACACAAAGGGTTTAATTGTTTGAAGGATGTTGGTTAGGAAGGTGGATTAAAGGAAAGCCCTATCAGTTATCTCAGGAACCTCAGGTGGGGGAAGGGAAGTAAAGATGGAATCTAAGTAAGGACCTGCCTCACTCAGTTTCACAAAATGCTATCTAAAAGAAAATAAATGATGATTTGATTAAATTATAAAGAATGCTGTCAATTAGATAACTCTTCACAGATTTAACTCCTCTCTAATTTCTCTCCTTATAAACTCCACAGCCACTAAGGTAAGGGAGGGAAGGCAGGGTGGTATTAGGAAAGGAAGATATAAAGGGTCTATCTAAAATAATAATTTATTAAATAAATCTATCAATGCTAGGCTAAATTTCAATATTGAAGCTAGATAATCTAAGAGCTCTCTCATTGACTTCCTCCCTCCACGGAAGATCCAGTCAACTCCTCTCCTCAAGATTCTAAAACCTCTAACAGCTTTTTGGAACTCAGCCAAAGCTAGAAAAAATTATATCCCCCTTGGGGTGTAGAAGGGAACCCACTAGTAAAATGTGTAATGTCCTCTCCTCCCTCACAGCCACCCCTCCTTATTGGGAGAAAAATGAGGTTCACTGAGTAGAAATGGGGAACCCCTGAAAGGTTGTGCCGGGTTTGAGGGGTTTGAAGGATGTTGTCTCCTCAAAGGGAAATGAGTGGAACCCCGATAGGATGCTGGTGCCAGTCAGGGTACACAGAAACCTCCCCTTGCTTCCTGGCAGGGAGTCAGGCTTAAAATGGAGATTCGGCCTGCCTCCCTTCAGTAACCCTTTTCACTATGCCTCCCACCAATAGGTTACATGCAGATCTGACTTTATAAACTTGAGGGTTTATTTCAGGAACTGATAACAGAAAAGAATGGGAATGGGGTTTACAGGAAAGAGGGAGCAGGGTAATTCCCTAAGCCCAAGTCCCTCACCATGCCAGGTACCCACAGATATTCAGACCCCAAGATCTGAACTCAGTGTTCCCCAAATGCAGCTTCACTTCCCATGCCCATTATAGTATTTTCTCTAAGCTACAATTGATATTAGACACAGAGGGATACTACCAGACAATGCCCAAGGCAAGTTAGGGGTCTGGGGATCAGCTCCCCAAAGGAAGTCCAGACACTCCCCCCCCAACTCAGTTGAAGCAATTGCTGGTTATCATTGAACCTCAGAAACGGAGATGTATCAAAAGAAATGCTGATCTTCTTTGAATGTCTGAGGAAAAACCTCCAAAGCTCTCTTTTGAGGGTCTCTGCCAATTATCAACCACCTCCCACATTGGCTTCCCCCCAAAAGCTGTTCCTTCTGGCTCTTCAATCCCAGAACTCTTTGTTCTCCTCCACCAGTCACTAGGTCTCCTTCCTAAACATTCTAACTGCCAAAGTTCCAAAATGCCAGGGCCTACATTGCCTTCTTACAAAACTAACTGCTCCCAATAACATTCTTTATACTGAACACTAGATTTGTATTACTAAAACATATTATTAACATTTTCCCACCACTTCAAGATTCCTATATGTATCTAGGTATGTGTATATATATATATATATATATATATATATATATGTGTGTGTGTGTGTGTGTATGCATGTATGTATAAATGAAAAAGTATCTATTTACATGTATGTATATATAGAAACAATACCAATATTCATAACTCTCAAGTATATACACATAATCTTTAATCACATCATAAATGGTCCTGACTTAACCAGATATGCTGCAGCTGTCCATTCTATGTCATTCCAACTTCCACTACCATTTCCAAGGTCATTAATTTCTCCTGTGTGAACAGTTACAATTTTCATCATTAGTTGCTATGAATACCATTAACTAATTCACTTTTCTAAAGCATGGCTTTATTTGCGTCTTAGATGACCTCTGAAGTTTCTTTCAGCACTAAATCTATAATCCCCTGCTCAAAAATCATCAGTATCTCCTTAGTGCTCAGAGATATCCAGTAGGCCTTTACGTCAATGTGTAGAAACTCAGTGTTAATGAGAATGAAAGAATAAGCACAAAGAAGTCAAACTGACTTCCACTAATGGACATTCTAGAGGGTTTTTTTTGTTGTTGTTCTATTATTTTGTTTTTACATTATAAACATTTACATATTATTCTGACTTCATAAGAGCATACCTAATAACAAAGTAAAAGAGTTAAGTAAAATAATTAATCAATTATCTTATTTGAAATTGCATTCAATATTTCTAATTTATATGACCCCTCTCACCAGTCTGTTTTTTTAAAAATTAACAAAACATATTATTTATCTTTTCTACCCCTATCTCATTGAAATAAAATAATATAAATACTTAATGTAATGAATAGGCATACTCAAGCAAAACGAATTCTCTCAATGGCTATATTTATATTTATGAGTATGCATAGAAATTAATCATATTCATATTATATACAACAATATATTACATATGGTATAATTATATGTGTTACACATTATATATACATGCCTCTATAGTATAAATCCAATCCATATATGCTAAATACTATGTGTCCTCATAGATGTGAAAAGTTAAATTGGGGTGGGGGGGCAGGAGTTTGATCAAAAGCCAGTGAGCAGTTTATTAAATGCAAAACACTTAGTTTATTATTAGGAAAATACAGATGGGAAATAGCAAGGAAGAAAGTAAAAGTAATCTTATAATAGATTATAACTACACCCAGATCCCAAAGGGACAAAAAGCCCCTTCCAACAGTTTGCAACTTACAAACCATATTCAGGCACACCCTTCTAACTGTCACCAAATGCCAACCTGCACAGCAAGGGGTTACCAACTGACAAGTGGCACAGCAAAAGTTCTCTTACTAAGACACCTTATCATTCCTTCTTCCTCTTAAATAGAAAAAGACAGAAATTCATAAAAAAAACTCTTAACATAGTCTTCTGGACTCATTAATGGTCATGTAATTGATCATATTTCTTATATATATTAAAATTGCTTGTTTCTATACCATCGCTATTATATGTTTTTCTTATTCTGCTTATTTCATTTTTCAAACATTTTTAAAGGTCATCAAATTTTTTTCTTTAAAATTTACTGATATTTTAAATGGTACTTCTTGTCCTGCATACTTTACTATATATCAGTTCATTGTCTTTCCTTGTCTTTTTGAATCTACCAATTTTTCATTTTTTTACATCACAATAGTGGCCCCTCACATTCTTCTACTATGACTTATTCAGCCATTCTTCAGATAATGAACATCTTGTAGCCTTGTTTTTAACAATTACTAAAAGCTGCTGTAATTTCCTTCTCTTTTTTTGCATAATGGAACATTTCCTCACTCTCTGAATTATTTTGGTTATAAGGCTAACAAGAATGTAGGTGGGTTATCTTATAGGGAAACACTTGTGGGTAACTTAAATATTACTGGGTTTAGAGAAAGGGGAGAAGGAGGATTGACTGGACAGGAATAACTGACTGGACTAACAAACTGGGGAAACACAAACCCACCAAAGTACAAGGAATGGAAATTATGGATTGGCAGTTGATACCAACTGCTACCACAGATCCACCTAGCCTGGGAGACTATGAAACTAACAAGTGAGTAGACTGGGACCAAAGAATTATAAAAATACATATTTAATACAGACTATAAGGTTAGGGATGATGGGAGAGGTCACACTTAAAGTAACACACTAAGGATCAAACTCAAGGTTAAAAGTTGAAGATCTGGGAAATTCCTATACACTACATTAAATAGGCAGGTAAGACACAAAGGACAAATGGGATCTCACGGATATGATCTGATAATCTTGATCTAACATAGTCCAAGTCCACTCTAAAAGCACAATAATAAGTTAAATAACTCTTCAGAGGAAATCAGGGAGATTGGCTTTACTTGTCCACCAGGCAAGACAGAAATCTCAATTTCTACTCCTTGATCCTGGCAGTTGTAAGGTCTGGGGTGTTGCTTAGTGATACCCAAATCCACAGGTCTCTCAGGCCAGGGGCTTCCCCAACTCCTTCGAAACCCCAACTGCCTTTTAGAGAGAGTCCACTGTGTTCCAGTTGGAATCTCAGCTCCTGCCTGTCTGTCTAAGCTTCAAAATGCTTTAAAACCTATTTGTTAAAGGGCATGAGATCTTGGTTTAAAACTAGCTGTGTATGCACTAGCTATACCTTATTGTTTTGCCCCATGACTCATCCATTGTAGCCGTGGAGGTCAAGTTTCTCAGTCTAGATCAGTGTTGGCAAATGTTTTCGAGATCCCACGCCCAAAATACAACTTCAAGCTCCTGGGAGCCTCCTATATTACCCCAGACAGCAGAGGGAGGAAGTGCTTGTGTTGAGTGGCTGGACAGAGGGATGAAGCATACAAAAAAAATCCTCAGGTGCTCTGAAGAGGGGAACAGAGCAGCCCTCCCAATGCCACCCCATCATCCATGCCATAGCTTTACCAACACAGGTCTAGATCCCATTCTAGGCAAAAGGTGTTTGATTAGATTACAGGGTAGATTGAATTGATGAGAAGTAATATGACAGATTGGAATTAACTTGTGAAGAACTTTAAATGCCAAACAGAGGAGCTTGCATTTGATCCTAGAGATTAACAGGAAGTTATTGTAATGAATAAGGCATATATATGCTTTCAGACAGTCATTTCAGGTGTTATGTAGAAGGTGTATTGGTTGGTAGATCGAGGCAGTGAAACTGATTAGGAAGAGACTATAATAGCTCAAATGAGAAGCGATGTAAGCTTTAACTATAAGGCAGCTTTCAAGTAAGAGGAAGATGTTAGACAAGAGATTTTGAAGAGCTAGATAATAAGATGTGACAAATTATTGGATGTGTACAGTGAAGAAGAATGAGAAATCAGAGACAGTGCCAAGGTTAAAACTTTGGAGACTGTAAGGATAATGATCCTTTCAGCAGAAATTTGGAATAAAAATAAGATTGGGTTGGAGGGGATTGATAAGTTTTGTTTTAGTCTTGGAAAATTTGAGATGCATTCAGGACCGACAAGTTACAGAGAACCAGAATTCAAGAGAAAAACTTGATATAGTTTTGTATATATATATATATATATATATATATGTAGATAGATATAGATATAGATAGATATTTATATAGAGAGAAATATAATTATATAGATGAATAGATAGAGCAACCATCTCCATAGACATGATAACTAAATGAAAAATAATAAATAAGATCATCAGAAGGGATGAGTTTGATTTTACAAATTATATTATAAATTAAATAAATATTTTACTCTCTCTGTCATGACAGATCTATGACATGCTGATGGTTGATAAATATAGGTGTGCCCTTGAAAAATCTAGAAATCAATCAATCCATGTTCTTTAACTCTATTCTTCCCTTGTCTTCCTGTAAAATTTCTACTGTTATCCACTCAACATATATATAGAGACTTCTTCTAGTCTTCTTGACACAACACAGATAACAATAGAGTGGAAATACTATTTGTTAATTAGCCATATCATTTGCTACATGACTGACTCACTTTATTTTCTATACATACATCTTTCTGATGAAATCCTTTATGCCACTTCTCTCAAAAAATTCTCAAGTGGTATTATTTTGCAGCCCACTCACACCCACACAAGTTAATCTGATCCATTTAATGATTGATATAACCATCATTGTTCTGCTAAATAGTTATAAAAAGGGTAAGCAGCTCATATAAATGACTAAAATTAGTATTACTTTTATATAGTCAATCCATTTTAAGAGTCATTCTTTTCTCCATTGGTTCTCCAGAATCTCTAATTACCATTTGTCAAATACATTCTCTGATAGCATAAACATTTCAAATTTAATAATAATATAGATAGATAATACATCTATTAAACACTTAACAACTGTATATGTGTCACTAGATACTCTTTAAGAGTATAAGTTGGCTATCAACATCAGTGGAGATTTCTACACTAGCAGTTCCCTATGCTAGTGACATAACAGATCTAGGTGGAAAAAAAACAACAAAATTTGTTGAAGAAAGGTATACTTAAGTTGGATTTTAAAGGATGGCTTAGAATGGAGAGAAAGAACAAGAAGAAGGGAGAAAGAGAGAGGGGAAGAAAGGTATAGGCTCTATGTACTTAATAAGGGAGTCATTCAAAATTAATATAAAAAGAGAAGGAAATATTTTTATATATATATATATTTTTTTTAACATTTATTAATATTCATTTTTAACATGGTTACATGATTCATGCTCCACCTTT